>NW_026057578.1:86998638-87081922 GCF_023721935.1 Panthera uncia
ATAAAAATGAAGAAATGGGGCACCTGGGTGGCTCAGTCGGTTAAGCATCTGACTTTGACTCAGATCATGATCTCACAGCCCGTGAGTTCGAGCCCCGTTTCGGGCTCTGTGCTGACAGCTCAGAGCCTGGAGCCTCTGTGTCTACCTCTCTCTCTCTGCCCCTCCCCCTCCCAAAAATAAACAAACATTAAAAAATGTTTTGTTTTTTTTTTTAATGAAGAAACAAAATCTGTTGAAGCACCTAGCCCTATCATTGATAATCAATTGATACAGGATAAGAAGTACTCCTTAATAGCCACAGCATCCTCATTTAACACCCCATTTACGCCCTTATTTTGACACTGTAAATTTAAACTGGCCTTGAACCTATGAAACCATGTGTGGTTTGAGAAGTACTATCATCTTGCTTTGCCTTAAAGTTCTTCAACAAATGCTTAGTATTATTCTAGAAATGAATGGGCACCGCCACTAATAACATTTACTGATGGAAAGCTGAATCAATACTTTTCTGTTCCGAAATGTTTATTTGTTCATATTTTTGAGAGAGTACTACACTGAGCACTCTACATCATGATGGTTTATTTATATGTCTATCTTCCCTATAGGACCTTGCGTTCCTTGAGGGTTTACTCCTGGAACAACGCCTGTATCCCACAGAGAAGGCATTATAGAGTGACAAAGGGTCTAAAGCAGTGCCTGAAATATGTTTCAACATTTAAACTTTCTCCAAAGACAAGCCTAGAGTTAATAATAAACATTTTTACTAAAAAAAAAGTAAGTTCAAGTTCTAGCGGCACAAATAGTTTGTACTTCAGCTAAAATGCAAAATAGAAAAAGAAGGAATCGGGGGAAGAAAAAAGGAACTTAGAAAGTTCAAGGAAATCTATTGTAGGAGAAGAGAAGTGTCTGGGAATAATTTGTTATTTCCCCAGCTCTCCTCTAACCTTCTCTGGAAGCTAGGAGAAAGATGATTAAACAGCAACAAGACCTGACTCTGAAGGGAACTGGTGTTTCTGGCCCTTTTTTTGCCAACAGAAGGGGGGGAGGGTGACAGCAGTCCCTAAGGGCTTTTAGAAAAAATTGCTTCCAGGTGGAAATTTTTTATGGTACTGTGCAGCCTGGAGCCATTTTTTGCTTTCCTTCTTAACTACTGATGATTAAACCATGGACAATCAGGCTACAACAATGGAAACAGTTAGATAACTCCCAAACATCATGGTTATATGCTCGAAATTACCAAGTTAACTCTCAAAGGAGAGAAAAAAATTTGTTGGCAAAGTCCTTTTTTATAAGGGGGAGAGGGGGGTACAGTCTGTTAAAGATTTGTATTTGGGAGAACATAAAAGTAGTCAAGAACTCTGTATCATAATGATAACCATCAGTCTCATACAAAGACTAGACACTGTAATGTACAGTCATGAAGAGCTGAACAAAGAGCGATGTTAAATGTCCTGTTATTTAGCAATTTTTCATCATTTCAACCTGGATTAAGTGTTCTATTAAACAATTATCATACGAGTATGCAGATAAATCCCACCACGCATCATGGGGGACAGCTAAGTCGATTTACACCTGATCGTGGTTCTGAAAAATGTCTGAGGTACACATCTGAGTTTGTAATGATGGCTCAAGAACAGAAGGGGGAAGTTACCTACAGTACCAACTCCTAAGAAAAGCACAGAAAATTACAGGCCAGTCATTTGACCACCCAGCAATTGAATCTAGAAAATTTTACTATGCCAATATCACCCACAACATTAAAGAGTAAATCCAGCTCAAAATTATAATAGTAAAAGTAAGCTTTTTAAAAATATATATATACCAGGGTGCCTGGGTGGCTCATCAGTTAAGCATCCAACTCTTGATTTTGGCTCGGGTCATGATCTCATGATTTGTGGGATCGAGACCTACGTCAGGCTCTACGCTGACAGCATGGAGCCTGCTTGGGATTCTCTCCCTCCCTCTCTCTCTCTGAAAATAAATAACCTTAAAAAATGAACTAAAAAGAAATAAATAAAAAAATATATATACCAAGGTCTCTGTTGAACATTTTATATACACTACCTTACTTATTGCTCAAAAATAATCCTACTGGAGTAATCACTATCATTTCACACATGAAGCGACCTTTCTGACACTGTCAGTACACAGAAACATTTACCTTTCCCAGGTTGCTACAATGACATAAAGGGTAAGATGAAAGGAAAAGGATGAAGGGGTACAAAGAGGAGATGAGACATAGGATGAGGGCAAGAGGGAGGTAGTGGAAAAATACACCAAAATAATACAAATGTTTGGATAATGCAATTGTGACTTTTTTCTTGCTACTTTTCTGTAACTTTACATTTTCTTTAAGTAAACATGTATTGTTTCTATCATTAAAAAAAGGAAATGCATTTTTAAAAGTCTAAAATAGTACCTGGTTCACAATAGATAAATGCTCAATAAAATGTTAACTGAAATAAAAACCACACAAAAACAACCACGTCAGGGTTACTTGGAGTCTAATGTTTATTAATTATCTAAAAATCGAATAAATGTTAAAAATAGAATGAGAATTTCTTCTCACAATCTATCTCCTACAAGCCCAAGAAGGAATCACCCACTGGTAAGAATTTTTTTAATTCACTATCTTTTCTACATTCGAACCTTCTCTTCTTATTGATCATAATCTCAAAATGTATTTAAAACATAAATATATATGATATCCTGAAATTCTCAATTTGAAAACTGATGTTGACAGTTTCCTAGGGCCCTTTCATTGCAACTATGAAGTGCGCCAATTAATGTTCTTTCATGGGCTTTCAAATGGGAGGGGAACAGAGGAACCTCAATGGTTATTATGGAACCTTGTTCTACTACTAAGTAATTTGGTTTGTAAACTGGAAAAGTAGGCCATCTTCTGTTGTTTCCTATTCCACTAACAGGACATACAAAGAACTCCCTACTAATATCATCACGCTATTTACAAAAAAACCTTCATGTTTTAGACAAAAATACATCAGGACACACCCTTCCTCTCCACCATAAGTGCCATGCTTCCATTAGGAATCAATACTGCGTGTGTGTGTGTGTGTGTGTGTGTGTGTGTGTTTCAAAGAAGCATTTGTTTAAGAATATTACAGCCTAACTCATTTTAAAGATTTTTCTTTAATATAAAAAAATGTACAGAAAAAAGGAACTTCAGACATGATCTGACCCAAACTCACGGACACTAGTTCAATTTTTTCTAGGTATCTCTATCACATACTTGTCCAGCTTTTGTGGAAACATCTGTAGTAAAAGAAAGCTCATTATGAAGCAACTGATCCCATTTCAATAGCTGTTGCAAAGCTCTTATACAAAAATAAAATATGCCTTCCTATAATTTTCACCATCTATCTTATTTTTGCCCTCAAAGGACCACTGAGAACAAGTCCTTGCTCCCCCGCTTCCTTTCTCCAGACTAAACAATCTCAAATTATTCAACTATTCCACATATAAACAGCCTTTCAATTCAGGTTTTTACCCTCTGGACACGTTCCAGTAGTCAACATTCTTAAAGTATAATAAAACAGGCAGTATAGGACAGTGGTCAAGAGCACAGACTTCAAAGCCAGGCTTCCTGGATTCAAGTTTGGTTCTGCTACTTATTAACTATGTGACCTTGGGCAAATTATTAAACTTCTCTATACTTAAGTTTCCACATCTGTAATATGCAGATAATAATAGCAACCAATTCATACAGTTATTGTGTGAAGATTAAACGGCATAATATCCGTAAACCATCAAAACAATGACTGACACACAGAACGCATGCTATAAATATTAGCAATTTTAAAATCAAGCATGGTCAAGCTAGAGGGGAAAAAAAGACACATCTCCTTTAACTTTTTTACTCAGCTTCTATTAAAACAGTCTTACAATAATGCTTTAACAGTTTTGGCCGTCATATCATGCCATATATTGAGCTTAAACTCACATAAAATCTTTTAATTTGCTTTTATATACTGCTATACTCACTCAGTTGATATCCCAATCTCTAACTTACTACCTATCACAATTACAATCTATTTTTCCAGTCTACTGAGATCTTTTGAGACAATAATTTTGTCATTCAACTTTCCATTTCCATGTTTCCCTTTGTCATGTAGGCACATGAGTATTTTCACAAAAGAAAACTCTACTATGGAGAAGGCAAAAACCTAAGCAACGCTACAATCTAAGACAAGAGAACACCAACATATAAAACTGTGTGATTTTCTGGTTCCATTTTAAGGGGAAAGAAGAGACCATCAATCTCATAAAGTCAAATAGAAAGCTTGAAAAAGTTAATGTTCAGTCTTTAAAAAAAAAAAATAATAAGTCCAGGTTATAGAAGAAGTCTCCAACCCCACTTCCTTTAACTAACATTCAGCCCCCCAACTGTGTCCAACTTGGAGAGAACTGTCATGAGCCAAAGCTTTTAATGTCCCTCCCTTTTGAAGGCACAGTGGAAACAATTCCCCAGAACAAAGGAGTTGCGTCAGAGAGCTCTCTGCTCTTTCAAGTTGGAAGGACAGTTGATTCACACCATGTGTCAGAGAGAAACACCAACTAGAACACCAAGTGAGATAAATTTTAGGCCTTCTGAGCTGTTTAATATTAAACTGTAATAAATCATCTTTACAGCAAATTATAAACAAAATATTTTGTTTACCCTTTCTCTCATATGTGTCTTCCCTTGAAAAGAAATTCTAAGAGAATTCTTAATTCCAAAGTTACATATTCTCCACCAAGAAATCATTTTCAAATGTTAGCATCCAGAATCAATGATCTGGTTCATACTCTCAAAACAATGCCCTGGCATATCACAAGTAGCCTTGCCATATGGCCCTTTGTTTTCCAAAACAGTGTTAGTTGAATGATGGTCATGGTCTTTGATTAAGATCTCACCTGTCATTAACTCTACACTGAGTCATCTTAGTGTCCTGTCCACTCTGGTCAATGATTTTACTTTACACCTAGACCATGAAATCAAATATATGTTCAACTATCATAAATGATACTTAAATGATTTTGTTTTTAATACTCCAAAAGAAAAAAAAAACAAAATCTAAAACAACCTTGATCTGTATAGATTTATTTGGAAAAATGGCCCTAAAAATAAAATTTAACAGAACGAATGATACCACAACTCAAATGATAAAATAAAGACTAGCTTAACATGTTAAGAGACAGGTTTCTGAAAAGAGAGAATATTAAAACTATATGATTGGTTCAATACAAGGAATTAGGAATTATAATGTGAACTGTGGGGAAAGTAAACTGCCTTCCTATCAGAAATGACCCTATAATTAAAATTTGTTAGACATCTCCCTGAGGTCTAGTGCATATTTTCACCATGCATCTATTATCGGTTATGTATCATCTATTGTCAATCAATCTGGTCTGGGTCCTATAATTTCTTTAAAAATCTGCTACCCTACACAAGTTAACTCTGAAGTCAACAAAATAATGATCCAAACATCACTAAATAAACAAAGGCTACTTACTAACAAAGAGTTGTGTTTAGGTCACTCTCCCAAAGCTATGAATATCACTATTCATATCACATCCCAGTTCTCCAGTCTACAGAGTAACTTGATTATTTACTTCATGAGGAAAAATGGGGGCAATTATTTAAAATGTTCACAATACACTAAACTACAAAAAATAAAGTCTTAAAAGGCAGGAGAAATCTGACTATTAAATGAAATTAAATAATAAAATAAAATGACCACAGCAGGCTAAATAGAAACTGTTTTTCAGAAATTTAAGAAAACTTGCCATTCTAGGTGGGTTAGACATTTTTCCAGCATGGGCTCATTTAACAAATATTTACTGAGCATTTACTAAAAGGAAAAAGACAAGAATGTTTACCTTTGAGGGAGCTAATACTGTAATTAGTAAGGAAAGACAGAATGGAAGACAATGAAAGGCAATTATAAACCTGTACAGAAATTAATATAATGTTTAAATCTATACACTTAAATCTGTATACTTTAACTCTGTATACTTTGCATTATAGTAATGTAAAATACTGTTTGGTGTGGAATTGGATTAGTTAGAAAAAGTTTCTTGAATTTGCAGAAGACCAGGAATAAGGGGGCTAGGGGAGCTTTAAAAGCAGAGGAGGAAAACAGGACACAATAGATGCAAAGAAATAAAATAAAATGACTACAGACTTGTCATCCAAATTATATAAGCAAGAAGACAATGGAAAGATATCCTTAAAGTACCAAAGGACAAATTGTAGACCTTGAATTCTCTATGCAGCAAACACATTCTTCAAAACCTAAGGACAAATAAAGATTTTTTTTTTTCAAACAAAATCTTAGAGAATTTGTTACCATCAAACTTGCACTACAAGAAACATTAGAGGAAGTTATTTAGGCAGAAAGGAAGTGAAATCAGGTCAAAATAGGGATCTACACAAAGGAATAAAGAGCACAGGAAATAGTAAACATAAAAGTTTTTATTATTTAAACTTCCTTAAACTATAACAATGTTAAACCAAAAATAATTAGCTACAAATTGTAGAATTTGTAACATATATAGACATAAAAATATGTTAGCAATAACTTAAGGTCATTGGGGGAAATGAAAATATACTGTTGAAAGGATCTTTTTTTTTTTTTTTTTTAAGTTTTGAGAGAGAGTGTGAGCATGGTAGGTGCAGAGAGAGAAAGGAAAGAGAGAATCCCAAGCAGGCTCCATGCCATCAGCACAGAACCCCGATGTGGGGCTCGAACTCACAAACTGCAAGATCATGACCTGAGGTGAAATCAAGAGTCAGACACTTAACCGACTGAACCACCCAGGCTCTTATGTTACACAAGAATAGGGATGATATCATTTGAAGATAGACTGCTGTCTTAATCAGTTTAGGCTACTATAATAAATTATCATAGACTGGATGGCTTAAACAACAAACATTTATTTCTCACAGTTCAGCAAACTAAGAAGCCCAAGATCAAAACACTGGCAAATCCAGTGTTGAGTAAGGGTTAGCTTCCTGGTTTACCAGACAGCCATCTTCTCATTGTATCCTCACACTGTAAACAGCAGAGAGAAAGAACAAGCTCTCATGTTTCTTCTTATAAGGGTACAAATCCCATTCATGAGGGCTCCACCTTCCTGTCCTAACTACCTTCCAAAGGCTCACTTTGGGGGTTACGATATTAACATACAAGTTTTGAAGGGACACAAAACATTGAGGCCACAGCAACTGTGATAATTTAAAGATGCATATCACAATCCTTACAGCAATAACTTAAAAAAAAGGTATATCTAAAAAGCCTACAATGGAATACACCAGAATGCTAAATATTAAGTTAATCTCACTCAGTTAAAGAAAGTAAGGAAAAAGGGACCCAAAACATGGGGCAAATGAAAACTAAATAGCAAGATAATAGGTTCAAATTTAATCAAATATGTAATGATATTAATGTGAATGGTTTCCTTTCCCTGATTTCTTTTTAACTAATTGAGTATACCTCCATTTTCCTCCTTCCCATCTTTTGAGCTATTGTTGTCATTCCTTTGTGAAGTGCCTTGGTGTAATTTTGTTGCTTATGTTTATCCTGCTTGAAGATCTTTAAGCTTCTTGGATTTCTATTCTAATTTTCCAGAAAAAAAAATCACTTTAAACTGTTTTTAAATGTTTCTGGTTTTAATTTCTGGAGGTAAGCCCATATCTGTAAGAAATATGATAATATTGCTGCTTTCTTTTTATCAGTTTCATATATCATCTATGTCCTGCTATAATTAGATCAGACTTACCTCATTCCATATCACTTCTCTCCCTCTCTTCTCCATATACTTGTACCACTAAGGCAATCAGAAATTAAAGGAACAAGATGCTGGAGGCCAGGGGAAAAATGAGAAGAGCTGAGCCAACATTCTTTAGTCACTTTTTCCCCTCGAGGCATTTGCTAAATCTGTGCACAAGTAAAGCTAAGTTTCCAGTAAAGAAACTGAGCAGAAGGCCATGACTAAGAGGAAGAGAAATCAGTTTTTGACAGTTTTGTGGAGCTGAAGTGACATAAATTAGAGACTTAAGAAGTAAAGATCCTGGAGAGGAAAAATGGGAAGGAAACAGAATACTGCTCTCTCCTTCCCTCAACACAACTTGCTGGATTCTTAAGCTACAATGGACAAGAGGCTAAGAAGACAAGCAAAACGCCTCTAAGATGCAGAACAGGGTGTTAAGAAGTTTTGAGATATAGAGGAAATAAAGATTAGAATTCAGTGTCCACCTGAAAGAAGGGGCCCTAATCATCACTCCAAGGCTACACATCTTTGTGATAGGATACCATAAGGCAGTAGTGCACCACCGACAGCCACAGCCTCGCCAGCGCTGAACCCTGAATCTAGCAAGCTCTGACGGGACAAAGATCACTGCCACTCTATCTGCCTTACAAAAAAGAGGGTGGAGGGGTTAACCTCTTCTTAGAGAAGATAGGTCATCCAGAACCTCCACAATTTTTATCCCCATTAGGCCAAAATTACCAGGCAGGCTAAAGGAGAGGATCACATGACCGAAGGTCAAGATCCATAGATGATCCAGATGTTGACATTATCATGAAAGGACTTTAAAACGGTTATGATTAGTAAGACAAGAAAAAAAGGGAGGAAAGATTAACAATATTGATGAGAGACAGAAAATTTCACCAGAGCCTTAAAATCTATATTATTTTAGGGGCTGGGTGGCTGGGCTGAGCCTGGGTGGCTCAGTTGGTTAAGCATCCGACTTCGGCTCAGGTCATGATCTCACAGTCCGTGAGTTTGAGCCCTGCGTCGGGCTCTGTGCTGACAGCTCGGAGCCTGGAGCCTGCTTCAGACTCTGTGTCTCCCTCTCTCTGACCCTCCCCCGTTCATGCTCTGTCTTTCTCAAAAATAAATAAATATTTTTAAAAAAAATTTTTAAATCTATATTATTTTAAAATGGAGGGGAAAAAAATCAGAAGCAAAAAATATGATTTTTAAAGTTAAGAACTGCATAGATGGTTTATCAGCAAGAGAGGATTAGTGATGATAAATCAATAGAAAATGTCTAGACTGAAGCATGAAAAGGAAAACAAAAAGATGTAAAATATAGAAGACTATTCGAAATACGAAGCATACGGCACACAGTCCAAAGGCCCACCCCAGCAGTTCTCAAACTTTTTCACCTTAAGATATCTTCATGCTTTTAAAAAATACTAAGGTCCCCAAGTGCTTCTGTATATATGGTTATATTTATCAACATTTGTCACATTAAAAATTGAACTAACAAAAGAATTTAAGCATAAGAAAACATAAGCATGTATCACATTAGCCTTTGAAACAGTGATGTTTTCATATATCATGTAGTCTCTAGGATACTATACTATATATTCTCCTGCAGAAATGTGAGTAGAAGAAGTTAGTGGTATTACGAAAATCATTTTGAATTTGTGACTCCCATGAAAGGGGTTTAGTCTTTCCGTAACAGGGCAGAAACAACATCTAAAGACACCATGGTCAACTATTTCTTAGCCAAAACTAATAAAAGACATCAATCCACAGTTTCAAGCCCAGCAAACCCCAAGCAGGGTGAATACAAAGAAAACTATACCTAAATACATCAGAATAAAACTACAGAAAACCGAAAAGAAAGGAGAAAATATTAAAGGAACAACAGTAACATTAAACAGAAAAGATATGTCAAACAACAACTGAATGATACCTTGGCAGTTCCTCAAAAAATTAAAAATAAAGTTACCATGTGATCCAGCAATTCCACCTGTAGGTATACACCCAAAACAACTGAAAGCAGGGACTCAAAGAAATATTTCTACATCTATGTTCATAGTAGCATTATTCACAAAAGCCAAAAGGAAGAAGCAACCCAAGTGTTCGCTGACAGATGAATGGATAAACAAAAGGAGGTACACCTAAGATAAAATATTATTCAGCCTTAAAAAGGAAGGAAATTCTGGCACATATTACAACATGAATGAACCCTGAAGACGTTACAGTAAGTGAAAGACACCAGTCATAAAAGAACAAATACTGTATGATTCCACTTACATGAAAGTACCTAGAATAGTCAGATTCAGAGACACAGAAAGTAGAATGGTGGCTGCCAGGGGCAGGGGAAAGGGGAGAATGGGGAGTCACTGTTTAATAGGTACAGTTTGGGAACATTAAGAAGGTTCTGGAGATGGATGATGGCCATGGCTGTACAACAATGTGAATATACTTAATGCCAATAATCTGTATAGTTGCAAATGGTTAAGAGAACAGGTCAGTAGTAGACTTGCATTAAAAATGGGGCGCCTGGGTGGCGCAGTCAGTTAAGCGTCCGACTTCAGCCAGGTCACGATCTCGCGGTCCGTGAGTTCGAGCCCCGCGTCAGGCTCTGGGCTGATGGCTCAGAGCCTGGAGGCTGTTTCCGATTCTGTGTCTCCCTCTCTCTCTCTGCCCCTCCCCCGTTCATGCTCTGTCTCTCTCTGTCCCAAAAATAAATTTTAAAAAGTTGAAAAAATAAAAATAAAATAAAAAAATAAAAATAAAAGAAACGCTGCAGGGGCGCCTGGGTGACTCAGCTGGCTGGGCGTCCAACTTCAGCTCAGGTCATAATCTCACAGTTCCCCGCAGCAGGTTCGCTGCTGTCATCCTCTGCCCCCTCTCTCTCTGCCCTCCCGTGCTCATGCTCGCTCTCTCTCTCTCTCTCTCTCTCTCAAAAATGAATAAACAGGAATGGTCAGTTGGTTGGGCATCCAACTTTGGTTCAGGTCATGATTTTGTGTTTCATGAATTCGAGCCCCGCATCGGGCTCTGCGCTGACAGCTCAGAGCCTGGAGCCTGCTTCGAATCTGACTCCCTCTTTCTCTACCCCTCCCCCGCTTGTGCGCTCTCTCTCTCTCTCTCTCTCTCTCTCTCAAAAAAAGATAAACATTAAAAAAATTTTAATGAATAAACATTTAAATAAATGAATAAATAATAAACAAACAAACAAATGCTGCAGAGAGTTCGTCATGCAAAAACAATCTCAGAAAGAAGCACAGAATGGTGGAGGAAATGAAAATTAACCCAAAAGGGTAAACAGTAATGAATGCTGACTCTAAAAAATAATAAGGATAATGTCTTATGGGCACTAAATGACATGCAAAATTAAAATTCATGACAGCAATAGCTTAAGAGGTAGGAGAGGATAAATGAAAATCAAGTGTTCAATGATCCTAGCACTGTCATGGAGGTGACACAAGTAATAATTTATACTACGATCTATGAGTCAAAGATGCATATTGTAATCCTTAGAGTAATTCCTAAAGATTAAAAGAAGAGCCAATGAACAGGAAAAGAAAAAGTCAACTATCATGAAAAGAAAATCCAAGATTTTTAAGTTCAAAGAAGCTCTCTTTTCGGTATAAAGTCTACAGAGCAGCCATTCTGAATATACAGTTAACTGAAAAATGTGTTCACCTAAGTCCTTCTTAAGGCAACTACTAGAGGAAGAACTCCAACCAAACTAAACGACAGGAGAAACTTCAACCAGGAAGACTGGCAAGGCTCTAGTCTTTCCATAACAGGGCAGAGCATATTTAACTGCAACTCTAAGACAAAAAACAAGATCAGGTTAAAAGTCACAAAACATAGTATATAAATATAGTATGTAAAAATTACACAACTAAAAAGAGAAAAGAAAAAATAGAAAGCAGCATAAGCTAGTAGACTGCTTCATACCTAATAACTGGGAGTCAAAGCTAAGCAAATCAGGTACACATCTCCAATCCCTAACCTAAAAATCCCTGAAACATGTTTCAGAATTCAGAATTTTCCAGATTTTAAAAAGCAAGTAGGGTGCATATTTCGTACATTTCATAACATCCCCAGTGAGGTCTTAAGAAGCATTCCCCTCATCTATCACATTAGTATTTCTGCAGCAAAATGTAGGAATATTTATACAACAGTAAATATAAAGACTATCACTGGGGCGCCTGGGTGGCTCAGTCAGTTAATTAAGCGTCCAACTTCAGCTCAGGTCATGATCTCACGGTTTGCGAGTTCGAGCCCGCGTCAGGCTCTGTGCTGACAGCTCAGAGCCTGGAGCCTGCTTCAGATTCTGTGTCTCCCTCTCCCTCTGCCCCTCCCCTGCTCACGCTCTGACTCTCTGTCTTTCAATAATAAATAAACGTTAAAAAAAATTTTCAAAAAAAAAAAAAAAAAGGCTATCACTACCTCAGGTCAATGCTTGTCAGGTTTTGTTGCCGGATGAATTTAGACAAGCTTGGACAACATATGTTTTCAGGGCCTTTGGATTTTTGAACTACAAATTCAATACAAAGGAACCACAAGATCAAAAATACAATTTTTTTTTAATTCAAAGAAAAAAGACACTATGAGATATGGCTTACAGTAGTAACTTCCTCCATGCCCCCCCCCCCCAAAACACCTCTTTTACTTAATACTAAGTTATTGTTGAAGGACTACAGTGCTCTAAATTTCCAAGTGGTGGTACTTGCAGAGTAAATTGCTGATGAACATAAAAGTCACTAGGGGGCAGCAGAGCACAAGGAGTGTCCCCGGAAAAGTGGTGAAACTGGCAAAGTACTTACATAGCTAGAGTACCAACTGCTGGAAACATTTCATTCACTAACACAATAAAAGACTTACCGATTAACCTGTAAAATCTGCTTCTAAAACTTCATTATATTCCTTCATTATTTTTTAGTTTTAATTTTTAAATAATTTCACACTGCATGAGTAATACTGAGAACTCCTGTAATAGCCTTTACGCAGAATTCACCAATGTGTAAGTTTGCCACATTTGTTTTATCATTCCTTGTATGTATATATACATTTTTATTTTCCTAAACCATTTGAGCATATGTTCATACACTGAGCCCTTAAAACCGCAGTGTGTATTTCTTCTCTTACCTAACGACAGCACAGTTAGCAAATTCAAGAAATTTACATTGATACAATTATAAGCTAAGTCATAGTCCACATCCCAATTTTGTCAACCGTCCCAATAATATTCGTTAGAGCATTTTCATTTCTTTCTGGAGGGTATCCCATCCAGGATCATCTATTCCCTTCAGTTGTCGTGCCTCTTCAATCTCCTTTCATCTAAACTAGCAGTTCTCAGACTTTTTAGATACAGAAGCCCTTTACATTATTAACAATTGAGGACTCTAAAGAACTTTTCATATGAATTCATATGAACATATGAATATACATACATATTATCATTAGAAATTAAAACTGAGAAAGTAAAAAATTCATTTAAAATTAACAACCCATTAAACATGTTAAAGAATATATTTTATGTTGGGGCGCCTGGGTGGCTCAGTTGGTTAAACATCAGATCTCATGGTTCGTGGGTTCAAGCCCCTCATCGGGCTCTGTGTCTGACAGCTCAGAGCCTGAAGCCTGCTTCAGATTCTGTGTCTCCCTCTATCTGCCCATCCACTGCTCATGCTTTGTCTCTGTCTCTCAGAAATACATTTTTTTAAAAATGTTAAAGAATATATTTTATGAAAAATAGTTATACATTCTAAAACAAAAAATAGAACAGCTTGTTTTACAGTCATGCAAATCTCTTTAATGGCTGGCTTAACAGAATACATCTGGATTCCATAACCACTCCTACATTCAATCTACTGCAGTGCAGAGTTTTGGCTGAAGGATAGGAGGAAAACCCTCATACACATGCAGTTGGAAAAACGACAATGTATTTTTAAAGCTTTTCCATGTATTTTTATATATATACATATATACAAATTTATGTTACAACCTCAAAACTTTATGAGTTTCAGAATAAAATCCATTTGTCTTACACTTTGAATGAATGAATCTTGTACCCATATGATTTTGTATCATAGGGCGTTGGTCATCTGAAAAATACTGGTTCACTTGGTTTTGTTAAGTCTTTCAAATGTTGACATATTTCATTATACACCCTCAAAAACTCACGCTAATCAGTATCACCATCCAGTCTCATAAGTTTCTAAGTACTGTCAACCTTTAGAAGGGCAACAGGCCACATCTACGAAAACATAAACTTGGAACAATAGTAAATACCACACAAATAGTGCAAATAATAAATCGGTCATTCTATACAACACAGCAATAAAGATGGACTTGGGGCACCTGGGAGGCTCAGTCAGTTAAGCACCCGATTCTTGATTTTGCCTCAGGTTATGATCTCATGGGTTCATGAGATTGGGTTTGTGAGATCAAGTCCTGCATTGGGCTCTCTGATTCTCGCTCTCTTCCTCTCTATCTGCCTGTCCCCCATTCACACGTACTCTCTCTCTCTCTCTCTCAAAAATAAATAAACTTAAAAATAAGTAAACTAAAAAATGGACTTTAATCACAGTAAACAATATTACAGTATCACTGTACATCAGAATTGCTGAAATAAAAAGAGGCAACAACACCAAAATGCTGGTGAGGATGCAGAGAAACTGGATCTCTCATGCATTATTGGTGGGAAGGCACAGAACAGTACAGCCATTCAGAAAAATAGTTTGGCAGTTTCTTAAAAAACTAAACATACGCTTATCATAAAATTCAACAACCGCACTCCTGGGTGTTTATTCCAGAAAAATGACCACCTATGTTGACCAAAAAATACAAAAATTTGTATGCAAACGTTCATAGTAGCTTTATCCATAATAATAAGTGAAAGGTTCTTTCTCTTCTTGATATCAAATATGTGCCGTCTTTACCAACACCAATTGTCTGATTCTCTGACACCAATTCTGACACTTACTACTGGAGTTAATGTCAGACCCCACAAGTTAAGGGCTTAGTTCCAGAAGAATGCCCCCACTTCAGACACCAGCCACAAACAGGGTACCCAAGCCACTCAGATTATGCTTGATCAACTACAAATTCAGGGGTTCCTATGCCCCTCTTCCAGGTCAGGTTCAATAAGTCACAAGAACAACTCACAGAACTCAGGAAAGCACTTACCACTACTGGTTTATTATAAAGGATACAAATCAGGAAGAGCCAATGGAAGAGATCTATAAAGCTGACATGGGAAAAAGGGGTATGGGTAGCTTCCATGCTCTCTCCAGGCACATCACCTTCCCAAGCTCTTTGATGTGTTCATCACCTTAGAATCTTTCCAA
The DNA here is from genome assembly GCF_023721935.1 of Panthera uncia. Taxonomy (NCBI): domain Eukaryota; kingdom Metazoa; phylum Chordata; class Mammalia; order Carnivora; family Felidae; genus Panthera; species Panthera uncia. The sequence goes on from NW_026057578.1 coordinate 87,013,749, forward strand.
ATCCCATTCTTTAGGGAATTTTATGATTGATTAAATCAGTGGTCATCGGTGACTGGATTCCATCTCCAGCCTCTTTCTCCTCCCCAGAGGCTGGGGTATGGGGCTAAAAGTTCTAACCCTCTAATCAAAGAGGTCTTTCTGCTGACTAGACCCCATTCTAAAGCCACCTAAGCATCCCCCAAGAGTCACTTCGTTAGCATAAGCTGAGGTATGGCTGAAAGGGATATATGTTAGGAATAACAAAAGATGCTCCTATCACTCAAGCAATGCCAAGAGTTTTAGGAGCTGTGAGCCAGGAACCAGAGAAAAAGACCTAATACAGATTTCATATTATACCACAGCTAAGAAACTGGAAACAGGCTAGATGACTTCCAACAAGTGGTTAAATTGTGCTACATTCGTATCATGGAATACTATTCAGCAACACAAAAGATTAAGTTATTAATACACAGAACTACTTGGATGAATCTCCAGAGAATTACCCTGAGTGAAAAGAAAAGTCTAATCCCAAAAGGTAACTAATACATACTGTATGATCCCATTTATACAACAATTTTGAAATTACAAAATTTCAAAAATGGAGAGAGATCAGTAGTTAGTAGTTATGAGGTGGGGCAGCAGGGAGGTGAAAATGATAATAAAAGGGTAATGCAAGGGATCCTTATGGTGATGAAACTGTTCAGTATATTGATTGTGTTGGGAAATACACCAACTTACATGAAATAAAATTGTACAAAACTAAATACACATACATAGATGACTACAAGTTAGACATAGAAATATGACTAACACTGGCAGACTGTATCACGTCAGTATCTTAATTTTAATGTTGTACTACTATTTTACAGAATGTTACTACTGGCAGGAAATTGGATAAAGAGTACCTAGGATATCTCTGTTATGTCTTACAACTGTATGTGAACCTACAATGATCTCAACAGAAATATCAATTAAAAAATCAGTATACCTAAAGAAAATCTGAATATTGTTTTTATAATTTAACATAAAACTCAGAAGCCACAAAGGAAAAGACTGGTAGATTTTACTACAATAATATGTTAAAGTTCTCTATAAAAACTTGCAATATAGGGGCACCTAGCTGGCTCAATCAGAGGAGCATACAACTCTTTATCTCAGGGTTGTGAGTTCAAGCCCCACATTGGGTGTGAGATTACTTTAAAAAAAAAAAAAAGTCACGTGTCCGACTTCAGCTCAGGTCATGATCTTGCAGTCTGTGAGTTCAAGCCCCACGTCAGGTTCTATGCTGACAGCTCTGAGCTTGGAGCCTGCTTAGATTCTGGGTCTCCCTCTCTGCTCCTCTCCCACTCACACTCTGTTTCTCTCTGTCTCTCAAAAATAAATAAACATTTAAAAACATTTTTTAATAAAAAAATGAATTAAAAACAAAAAATTAAAAAAACACTTGCAACATAAATTAGGTCAAAAAACAAAATGAGAAAATGTATTTATAAAACATGTAACAAAAGCTTAACATACATGATATATAAAGAGTCCTACAATATCAGTAAATAAAAGCAAACAACCCAACAGAAAATAAAATGGACAAAGTTTATGAGTTTCCAACTGATAGCAGAAGAAGTAAAACTGGTCAATATACATAAAAGATGCTCAACTCCTCTGATCATTAGGAATTGTGAATAAAAACAAAAATCAAATACTATACAATAGTGTTCACCAGCACCAGTGAATGTTAGCTTCCAACCCCTCTTGCCTTCAGGCCTTCCCAGGAAGCTCAGTATTCTGAATGCTGCATGTAAGTATGTCCAGCAGTGTCTGGAACATAGCAGGGACTCAATAAATATTTACTGAGTGAAGAAATTAATGTGATTCCTCAAAAGTCAGAGGCAAAAATGTCAGGGTGGGAAACCAAAAGTCCATCCAAAAGTCCATAAAAATAATGAATAAATTGGCAAGAATGGTCAAAATCAATTCTCTCAGAACTCTTGATACTAATCAAAAGCTTGCTGAAACCAAGGGAATGATTAATCAAGAAAAAAACAGCTGAATCCCAGTGTTTGAAAAAATCTCCATCAAATGATTAGCTTACCACTAAGTTAAAGGAACATATGCTTCCATGGCCACACCCAACAAATAATACAGACAACAAAATTAGTTCAGAAAATTCACTAAACAAACAAACAACTACAACAAGCAGCAACAACAAACCCTGGAAAGGGTTATGATATTCAAAATGTCTGGTTTTCAACAAAAAAATTATGAGGCATGCAAGGAAATAATAAAGTATGGACCATACATGGGGAAAAAAAAAAGGAAACAGGAAAAAGACTTAAAGGAAAGACAAGACTTAAAGGAAACTATGAGAATAATGTCTCACCAAATAAAGAATGTCAATAAAGAGATAAAAATTACAAAAAAAAAAAATAAAATGGGAATTCTGGAGTTGAAAGATGCAATAACTGAAATAAAAAATTTATGAGATGGGTTTACTAGGAGATTTAAGTAAACAAAGAAATAATCAACTAACTTGGTGACAGATCAATTGAAATTATCCAGTCTGAGGAACAGAAAGCAAAAACATTCTGAGGAGCAGAAAGAAAAAAGAAAAATGAAAAATGTGTACCAACATACACATTATGAAAGTCCTAGGCAGAGAGAGAAAAAGGAACGGAAAAAATATTTGAAAGAAATAATGGACACAAATTTCCAAAACTTGATGAAAGACATGAATATACGCATCTAAGAAGATCAACAAACTCCAAGTATGGAAAAATTAAAAGAGATCCATACTAACGCACATTATAATAAAACTTTAAAAGACAGAATCTTGAAAGTAGCAAGAAAAATGATTTGTCATGTACCGAGAAGTCTCAGTAAGATTAGCAGCTGATTTTTCATCAGAAACCATGGAGTCCAGAAGGTAATGAGATGACATATTAAAGCGCTAAGAGACAAAACTGTTAACCAAGAATTAATTATCTGGCAAAACTATCCTTCAAAATTGAGGAGAAATTAAGACATTCTTGCTTAAATAAAAACTGGAAAGAGTCCATCATTAATAAATTGCCTTATAAGAAAACTAAAGAGAATTCTTCAGGCTGAAATGAAAACACAGTAACTCAAATCCACATGAGGAAATAACATCAATAAAGGTTAACTACACAGGTAAATATAATAGTCAGTATTAATGTACTCTTGGCCTATAACTCCTCATTTTTCCTATCTGATTTAAAAACAACTGTACAGGGGCACCAGGATGGCTCAGTCAGTTGAGTGTCCAACTCTTGATTTTGGCTGAGGTCATAATCTCACAGTTCGGGCTTTGCACTGACAGCACGGAGCCTGCTTGGGATTTTCTCTCTCCTTCTCTTTCTGCCCCTCACCCCCTCAGAATAAATAAATAAACATTTTTTTAAACAACTGTACAAAACAATAACTCTAATCTGTTCTGGTGGGCACACAATGTATAAAGATATAATTTATGACAACAGAAAGACAAGAGGGAATTCTGTAGGAGCAAAGTTTTTGTATACTGTTGAATTCAAATTGGTAGAATGCCATAAATTAAGATGTTAATTGTAATCCCCAAGGACAACCACTAAGAAAATAAGCGTAAAATATATAGTAAAAGAAAAGAGAATGAAACCAAAGTATTAAAACTAGAAAATACCTAATATAATAAATATTTATTTTATAGAAATATTTATATAAATACAATATAATAATATAAATATATAAAATATAAATATGATAATATAATATTAATATACATTTATTTATTTAAATATATATAAATATAAAAAATACATAATGGAGAAATTTAGGAACAGAAAAAATATAAGATATATAAAACAAACAGGAAAATGGCAAAAGTAAATCCTTCCATATCAATAATTACAATAAATGAAAACAGATTTGTCTTTTAAATTAAATGGCAGAGATTGATGAAATGGATTTAAAATGAAACAAAAACAAACAAAACAGAATAAACATGATCCAAGTATATACTGTCTTTAAGAGACTCATTTTAGGGACACCAGGGTGTCTCAGTTGGTTAATCATCCGACTCTTGATTTCAGCTCAGGCTCTGATTACACAGTTGGTGGGATCGAGCCCTGCATCAGGTTCTGTGCTAATAGCAGAGCCTGCTTTGGATTCTCTCTCTCTCTCTCTCTCTCTCTCTCTCTCTCTCTCTCTCCCTCTCTCTGCCCCTCCCCCACTTGCACACATACTCTCTATTTCTTAAAATAAATAAGTAAACATTTTTTTAAAAAGAAAGAGACTCATCTTAGATCCAAAGACACAAATAGGTTGAAAACTAATGGATAGAAAAAGATATTCCATGCAAAGAGTAACCAAAAGATTCACAGGACAAACCAAAAGAGTTAAATTTAGACAAAATAAACCTGAAGATAAAAACAGTTGCAAAAGAAAGAAGACATTACATAATGGTAAAATGGCCAATCCATCAAGATGATGTGATAATTTTTAGATAAACAGCATAATAGTGGTAGCATTGTCGTCTCTATTTTACAGGTTCAGAAAACTAGTATCCAAACACTAGTCTGCAGACGTTCTTTCTACAATAATGTACTGTCTACGGTAGAAACAGAATCAACCTTTTAGTGCCTTAATAGGAATCAACATACTAAAAATGAAAAAACTATCATTTTTTTATATTGATAGTGAGTCTCTGGTTAATCTTTAGCCTGTTTATGCTAGTCATCTTTTCAGTTCAGGAAAGGGATATACTAAGTGTACTAACCAAAACATTCAGGCCAAGAACTGTAAACCATGACTAAGATTTGCCTTTAGTCATCTCATGTTCCTTCAGAACACATCACACCTTTGAGTTAACAGCTATCATACTCAATGTTTTTCCCAAAATGCCATGTTTCAGAAGAAAGTGAAGATCACCAAAAAACTCCAAAGTTTAAGTTTGTGAGGTTTCTAGAAAGTGTTGAAGTTCAAAACATTACAAAAAACAAGTTAGTGAAAAAAGCAGGATACAAAATCCATGACACCTGTACAGATATTAATGAAATATAAATACATACAGTATATATGTCCATAAATAGTATAATACAAACATAACAGTATTTATAATAAAAATATTCAGGGGTGCCTGGCTGGCTCAGCCAGTACAGCACGTAACTCTTGATCTCAGGATTGTAAATTGGAGCCCCATGTTGGGTGTAGAGATTACTTAAAAAAAAATAAGATCTTTAAAATAAAAATAATGATGTTTATTACATTATCCTAAACACTTTTTATGTATTACCTTAATTAACCTGAAACCATCCCATGATACAGTGTAACAGTATTACCTTCATTTTACATACAAAGAAACTAAGCCACAGATGTTTGCCAAGTCACAGAGCTGTAATTAAAGGTGTAAGTACACTGACACAGAATCCCACACTCATCTATTTCTTTCTCCCCATAAAAAATGTGTGCATGTATGTGTGTATATACACAAATATATAATGTACATATTATAGTTTGCTGTCCCTACATAAAATATACGTAACATTATATAATGTTATAAATATACATGTTACATATACACAAAAAATCTTATTGCATATTTACATATACATGTGTGTGTATTTCAACTACCTAGAAAAAAAGCTGTTAATAATGTAAAACACGTTGCCAACAGGTCAGCACAAGAGCCCCGTGTCACAGTCTTAAACCTGACCCCAGCTTCACCTTGTCTTCAAATGCTTGCTCATGGTTTTGCCGAAGTTAATTCACGCTGAGTTTCTGTCACTTACAACCAGAGTCCCAATCAATGTAAACACGTATTATTTTCATAATCAGAAGAAAAGCAGAAAATATTTTTAAACTATTTATTTTTAAGTGGTCTATATGTAACATGTTGCATTATTAGAATATAAACTCTAAGAGAAAAAGAATAATAGCTTAATAAACAACAAAAACATGCCGGCAATATACTGAATTTCCTAAATTCCCAAATGCCCCTACTCCAGTATAATCAAAACAAGTAAAAAAATCATTTATTTCACTAGAGCAAAGCAGGATTGAAAGAACATAGTTCTTCCACCACATTACAAAATAACCTGATTATACAGGGATTTTCTGTAGCATTTTTTGTTGTTGTTATTCTATGTTTTTTCCTTCTGTATATCTTCAGTACAGCATATGTATGATGAAGCTGCTTTAGGAAAACTGAAGGATTCCGTATGCTAAAATACTATATTTTAACCTTAAGGAGCAGCTGTATACTCTTAGTTGGCAAACTGACAAAATTTTCCTTCCACATATATATACCAGATTAAGCAATGGGATGGAGTTAAGCCTAATTCTGACTGTTTTTCGCTTTAAACTACCTTAAGCCATCTGACACCAAATTTCACTGAATAATTGACGTTATTTGCTTCATTTAAAAAAGAGGAAATGAGGAGTACCTAGGTGGCTCAGTCTTTAAGCATCCAACTCTTGGTTTCAGCTGAGGTCACAATCTCATGGTTCGTGGGTTCGAGCCCCGCATCAGGCTCTTTGCTAACAGCTGGGAGCCTGGAGCCTGCTTCAGATTTTTGTGTCTCCCTCTCTCTCTGCCCCTCCCCAACTTGTGCTGTCTCTGTCTCTCTTAAAATAAATATATAAACTTTAAAATAAAAAAAAACAACTTTTTTTAAAGAGGAAATCAAAGAAAGAAGGAAAGAAGGAAGAAACTGGCCCTCAGCTATCACAACTCCCTTGACAATGATTTTCCTCACCTGTGTAACTGCTCAAATTGCCAAAAATCTGAGGTTGCTACTAAGCTTTAAACAGGATAAGAATCTAAGTCACTGCAACTTTTTCAATTAAAAAAAAAAAAAAAAAAAAAAAAAAAAACACGGGGCGCCTGGGTGGCTCAGTCGGTTGAGCGTCCGACTTCAGCTCAGGTCATGATTTCATAGTCCCTGAGTTCGAGCCCCGCATCAGGCTCTGTGCTGACAGCTCAGAGCCTGGAGCCTGCTTTGAATTCTGTGTCTCCCTGTCTCTCTGCCCCTCCCCTGCTCATGCTCTGTCTCTCTCTGTCTCAAAAATAAATAAAAACATTTAAAAACTTTAAAAAGAACACACAAAACCTCAAGTGAAATTCCTGTCAGATTTTCAGGGACTTTTGCTTTATTTTATAGAGATCAAATTCCTGACTCAACCACTGCTCCCGACCCCTCTATAACTATTCAGCAGGTTAATCTTTTTATCATTAAGTTCCTGCCATACTCTTCTTCTGTCCCTTGGAAAAAAATCCCAAATCCTGATTCTATACTGAGAATTCTAAATAAAATCTAAACACCTGAGCCTAACAGTCTACTACTTTCACAATATTACATGACCATTCCTATCCATATTTTCTTCAAACCACTCCTCTTCAACAGGTTTCTTCCTCTCCAAGAAAAAACTTCTTTTCCTATAAACAGCCTGACTGTCAGGATGGACAGGATTATGCTACCGTAACAAACAACCCCAAAATATAGTGGCTTACAACAACAAAATTTTATTTCTTGCTGACGGTGTATACTGTGGGTCGAAAGGAGGCTGTACTCTACAATGTCCTGATGCTAAGAAGCAGCCAACATCTGGAGCACTTGTCGGCAAGAGTTTTTTGTAAATGGCCAGATAGAAAATATTCTCAGCTTTGTGGGACATATGGTTTCTGTCACGACTATTCAACTTAACCGTTATAGTGAGAGAGCAGCAACAAACAATACATAAAGAAATGACTATGGCAGGGGCACTTGGCTGGCTCAGTTGGAAGAGCATGTGACTCTTGAACTTGGGGTTGTGAGTTCAAGCCCCACGCTGGGTAAAGAGATTACTTTAAAAAATAAAATCTTTCAGGGGTGCCTGGGTGGCTCAGTCGGTTGGGCGTCCGACTTCGGCTCAGGTTATGATCTCGCAGTCTGTGAGTTCGAGCCCTACATCAGGCTCTGTGCTGACAGCTCAGAGCCTGGAGCCTGCTTCGGATTCTGTATCTCCTCCTGTCTCTGCCCCTCCCATGCTCATGCTCTGTCTCTCTGTCTCTCACTAATAAATAAACATTAGAAAAATATGTCTTTAATAAAAATAAAATAAAATCTTTCCAAAAAAGAAAGAAATGACTAGGCTATGTTCCAATAAAACTTTATTTACAAATACAGGCAACAGATCATCTTTGGCCCACATGCCAATCAGATCACCGCAGGTCACTGTGGCAGAGGAAAAAAAGTATAGTGAATGCATGGACTCTTTAAAACTTCTACTTTGAAATGACTCATGCCACTTTAGCTCACATATCATTGGTCAAAGCAATTCACATGGACATACCTAACTTCAAAGGGGCAAGGACAAGTAATCATGACAAGTGCCTGGGAGGAGAGAGAGAAATATTGAATGGGTAATCCTAATGAATATCACAAAGTATATTTTGTTGGTCATTTACTGTTTCCAACTACTAGAATGCCCAATCCTTCCTTTCTCTACAAATCCACATCCTAGCTGTCTCTCAAGATTCAGTTCAAATGTCACCTTCCTCAGGGGCGCCTGAGATACTCTTGATTTCAGCTCAGATCATGATCTCATGATCCATGAGTTAGAGCTCCGCATCGGGCTCTGGGCTGACAATGCAGAGCCTATTAAGGATTCTCTCTCTCTACCCCTCTCCCATGTTCTCTAGAGAGGTAGGTAGGTAGGTATAGATAAAGTCACCTTCTACAGAAGTGTTCTCTGAGTCTCCAAAGCCCATGTCTCTCATCAGCTCCCAAAGCCCTCTTGTCTAAGTTAGTGTTTTCTACACTACAAATTCAATCATCTTGGGACAGATATTTTGTATTATTTATCTCTGTGTATCCCACAGAACTTAGTACTGTGCCTTAAGAAGGTGTTCAGTGAAAGTACTGCTGGTTTCTCAGTCATTTGTTAGTTTAAGGATTTAAAGTAGCATATAAAGGGGAGCCTGGGTGGTTCAGTTGGTTAAGTGTCCGACTTCAGCTCAGATCATGATCTGGTGGTTCCCAAGTTCAAGCCCTGCACTGGGCTCTGTGCTGACAGCTCAGAGCCTGGAGACTGCTTCAGATTCTGTGTTTCCCTCTCTCTCTGTCCCTCCCCCCCACGACTCTCTCTCAAAAATAAATAAAAACATTTAAAAAAATTTTAACAGCGGCATATAAAGATACAAATGATGAAACATTAAATAAGTATAGAAGAGCAATCACTACAAAGTGAAGAGGCTACATAAGCTGCATATCAAGAAATCACCTTTTTTGAAGGTAAGCCACAAATTTGGCTCTAAGTATTCTAGCAGCCAAACAGAAGCAAGATCCATCTTATCAATCACCGTATCAATAAGATAAATAATTGCTTAGGATAGGCATGAAATTAAATAAGGCCCTTTAAAGAAAATACTGGTTTTTTTAAATACAGACATTTTGCAAAACCAGAGACCAAGAAATGCTCTTCTAAACAAAAGAGCTAGCATGCAGAAGATACTGAAAAAACAATAATAATCAGTAAATATTTATCTAAAGATATATTATGGGGGGTGCCTGGATGGCTCAGTCAGTTGAGCATCTGACTTCAGCTCAGGTCATGATCTTACAGTTCGTGAGTTTGAGCCCCGTGTCAGGCTCCGTGCTGACAGCTCAGAGCCTGGAGCCTGCTTCGGATTCTGTGTCTCCCTCTCTCTCTACCCCTCCCCTGCTCTTGTTCTGACTATCTCTCTCTTTCAAAAATAAATAAACATTAAATATAATAAACTAAAAAATAAAATAAAGATATATTATCTCCTTTGCACCAGCCTGCACGTCAGAAGGAATACAAAGGAAATTATAAGACCTGGTAGTTGGGGAAACAAAATATACATACATGATATGACAGCAAGTACTAAGATTATACCATAATTCAATCATTTATGGAGCACTTACATCCCAGACCCTGTATTAGACTGAAGATAAAATAATCATGAATAAAATATTATCCCTAATTTCAAGAAACTCACAATCAGAGGAGACTAATACAGTCAACTATAATACAATATAATGAATACTCTGATGTAGATTTTATAAAGTATTAGGGAAACCAGTATTAAAAAAATTGCTTCTGCTGCTAAGAAGAAATCGAAGATGGCTTCATTGGAAATCGAAGATGGCTTCCCTTGAATGGGTAAGGTATGCTATAACTTGACTATGAAGAGTCTACAGCAGGCAAAGATGTGATGTGGATTTCATAAAAAGTTTATGGCAGTGGTGTGGGAAATGGGCAGACATGCTGACTATACACTTTGCTAGGGCAACACCATGTCTGTCTTGTTTACTGTTGACACCCTTAGTGCAGAGCACAGCATCTCACACACAGTAGACCTTGTTGAATATAGAGTTGTTGAAAAAATCGAAAAGAATGAAATGGAGACACCATTAAGGAAACTATCGTCCAAGCAAAACATAAGGGCCTGAATTAGGCCAATGACAGGTGGAAGTAAGGACAACACCAACACTGAGTTAAGTCTTTATTAAAATGCTAGAGAAAACAGCTATAGAGACTAGAGAAGGAATTTGGTCCAGAAAGAAACCTCACAAAGACCTCTAAATCAAAACTATCTGACAACCTAAAATACATTGCATATTATTAGAAAGTGAGACTTTCAACCAGTGTGAATTCATCTCAGAAGATCTTTAAAAAGCCTATATGCCTCAATCTTCAGGTTTCTCTTTTTTCACATTCTCTGTAAGAGATAGTTTTAAGGAAAGTTAGAGATTATAATTTACTTTTAATTCTAACACAAACTTCAAAAAGGTTCTAGTTAAGACCCAGAAAGACAGTACCGGTCTAATTTCTGTCACACGGCACTACAAATTCAAAAGACTAAAAAGAAGACCCATCAGGTATTGAGGAGGGCACCTTTTGGGATGAGCAATGGGTGTTGTATGGAAACCAATTTGACAATAAATTTCATATATTAAAAAAAAATAAAATAAAATAAAACACCACCTTTATTTCTAGCAGAAAAAAAATAATAAAATAAAGATCTTATTCCATTGGGAAAAAATAAAAATAAAAATAAATAAAAATAAAAAGAAGACCCATCAAGTCATCTGAGCTAGAGAAAGGAGACGTAACTAAAAGAGTTTTCTGATACTTGATATTCACCTGTTTCATGTTGAAGCACGATGTTAAAAAAATAGTTTATAGGGGTGCCTGGGTGGCTCAATCAGTTAAGTGTCGGACTCTATTTTTCTTTTTTCTTTAAGTAGGCTTCAGGCCCAGCGTGAAGCACATGTGGGGCTTAAACTCACCACCTGAGATCAAGACCTGAGCTGAGATCAAAAGCTGGACACTTAACTGACTGAGCCACAAAGGCATCCCAAGCATCCAACTCTTTAATCTCAGCTCAGGTCTCAATCTCAGGGTCGTAAATTCAAGCCCCACAATGGGCTCTACACTGGGTGTGAAGCCTACTTAAAAAAAAAAAAAAAAAAAAAAAAAAAAATTATAAAAGGGATCAGATAATACCAACCTTACAGTATTTTCCTAATATAGCATAATGGTTTTGATACAACATAGCAGTCAAGAGTGGAGACACTAGATTCAGACTCCCTAGTTTCAAGTTCTAGTTCCTTTGCCTAACCATGACCTCAGCATTATTCAACCTCTCTGTGCTTGTTTCCTCATCTACCTCATAAGGTTGCTGTGAATATAAAATGAGTTAATATGCATAAAACTCCTTAGAATAGGGCCTGGCACAAAGTAGGTATTCAGTAAATCTTAACTGCTCATATTATCAAAAATAATACCTGGTACAAATATAGGTACTGGGTTGAAAGTGAATTCTAGTCATTTAACCAGTGCATGTGCCTAGCAAACTACCATGCGTCAACATTTCAACTGGGAATGTTCTAGAATTGAAGATTCTTAACAGCATGTATCCTTCAAGAATATAAAAAAATCCCCCATATTCCCAGTGTTACTACTGGCAGAATCCTGAGGAAATGATGACCCCATTCATTGCTTAGTTTCCTCCTTAGATCTTCGTATCAGCTTTTTCTCCAGGATCCTGAGATGAGTCACAACCTCTCCACTGAATTCCTTATTTAGGCTCTTTTATGGCCTGTGCCTGACTGATTCTGAGTGTGGTGCCATGTTTGGCACCAATCCCTCCTGAGAATGCTGATGTGGTGAAATTCAGCTGTGTTTAGACTGGTTTACCTTGTAATTTTCCACTGTTTCTTTACCAGGATGAGCAAAAGCACAAAACCTAACTATCACTTAGCACTATCAAGCCCCCTGAAATTCCAAAGGAACTAAGTGCTTTATCAACTCTCCTCTAAGAAGCAGTATTGACAAGTCGCACCCAGATTGCCAATCATGTGAGACTTAGTTTACCCAACCATAAATTGTTAAAAGAACCATTTTTCACCTGAGATCTCTAATTCAAATGCACCCAATGTACTGTCCTCACAGTGACCTGAAAATAACAGACTTGGGTTTTTTAGAATTTTTTTAACGTTTATTTATTTTTGAGAGAGAAAAAGAGGGGTGGGGGGGGGAAGGGGCAGAAAGGTGGACAGAAGATCCAAAGCAGGCTTCACCTGTCAGCACAGAGCCTGATGAGGGGCTTGATCCCATGAACCATGAGATCATGACCTGAGTTGAAATCAAGAGTCGCATGCTTAACCAACTGAGCCACTCTGGTGCCCCTATAACATTATTAGTAGCAGTAGTATATGAGATAACATGTAATTCATCTAGTTCCCATCAATAAATGCTAGTTTCTTGGGGCGCCTGGGTGGCTCAGTCGGTTAAGTGTCCAATTTCAGCTCAGGTCATGATATCACACTTTGTGAGTTCAAGCCCAGCATCAGGCTCTGGGCTGACTCTCTCTCTTCCCCTCCCCTGCTTGCGCTGTGTCCCTCTCAAAAATAAATGTTAAAAGAAAATTTAATAAATGCTAGTTTCTTTCCAACCTTTTTCTTCCTACATCATCCCCACTGCCAGATAATATAGGATGGAAAAGTTTAGAAGAGAGACTAGGATGGGTGTGTGATTAGCTTGTTGGGGAACAACTTGGAGCCACTGCGGTTCTTGACAACAACTCAGCGTCTTCTGAGCTAAATAGGAATTAATATCAGTGTCCTAATTCTTCATTTTAGCTATGCCTCCCAAGTTCCTAAAAGGTGGGTGTGACTGCATGTTTAATGTTTGTATGATTAACTAACATTAATATCAGAAAGCAAACAGCTTCATTTTATGACTCAGAAGTCAAAATGTGAAAATCAGTACTAACTGATGACACCAAACCTAATTTTCTTTCAACTATATAATAAAAAGCCAATTTGTGGGGTGCCTGGGTGGCTCAGTCGGTTAACCATCCGACTTCAGCTCAGGTCATGACCTCACAGTCTGTGAGTTCTGAGCTGTGCTGACCGCTCAGAGCCTGGAGCCTGCTTCGGATTCTGTGTCTCCCTCTCTCTCTGCCCCTCCCCTGCTCATGCTCTGTCTCTCTCTGTCTCAAAAATAAACTTTAAAAAAATATTAAAAAGCCAATTTGATACTTAAATGGGAAAATGTATATAAAGTAAATATGGCAAATGTATATAATTAATTATTGACCCTAGGTGGTTCTTCTTTCCCTTTTTCTGTAAATCCGGAATTTTGCTTAATAAAAAGTTGGGTCAGCAAAGGATTGGGTGACAGAACTTGACACACTCACATACTAACATTCCTAGAGGCCAGTAAAAATAATTACTGTAAACACAACCTAATTAATAGAAAGCAAAGTCTGATTTTGTCCTCTCTTTATAAATTTTACCAGGTCTTACACCAAACTACCTAGATGTTCACAGACTCCCTTAGGGCTGCCACGCTCAGAGGAATGGCACCGGGCTAATTTGGAAAAGGCATTAGCCATAAATTATAGCCATAATCTCCTTGCTCTCTAACATGGTCAACTGAAATGGATTGGTCTGTTGAGTGTATTCCCGATGAGTGTATTCTCAATGAATAACAGCTCCATTCCAAGGGAGCATTAGAAACCTTTACTGAGATAGTTTTTTTAAATTTTAAACCCAAGAAGGCAAATATTGAGCACAATCAAATAAATCTAAGAAAAACAAAATGGAGTTAAAGGAGTTTAGGCAACAAGTTCCTACAATCTAAGTAGCAAAAAAGAGGTTTTTTTTTCCCTACCGAAATAGAAATAAGAAAAGAACTGTATATTTAGTATCCCATCAGTACTTCAACTGTAGGGGGGCCTAACATACAATATGCTCTTTAATATGTAATAATGTAACAATAATGTAAAAATGTAATATAAAATAAATACTTATAATTTATACGCATAATATATAATAATAAACATAATAGTATAAAATAAAATAAAAAATGAAAATAATTATATAGGATATAAAATAGGGGTGCCTGGGTGGCTCACTTGGTTAAACGTCCAACTTCAGCTCATGTCATGATCTCGTGGTTCGTGAGTTCGAGCCCCGTGCCAGGCTCTGTGCTGACAACTCAGACCCTGGATCCTGCCTCTGAATCTGTGTCTCCCTCTGTCTCTGTCCCTCCCCCATTCACGCTCAGTCACTCTCCCTCTCTCTCTCTCTCTCTCAAAATTAAATACTGAGAACAAATAAAATAAAATAAAATAAAATAAAATAAAATAAAATAATATGGGGTACCTGATTGGTTCAATCAGTTAAGCGTCCAACTCTTGATTCTGGCTTAGGTCATGATCTCACAGTTTGTGGGACTGAGCTCCGTGTCAGGCTCTGTGATGACAGCACAGAGCGTACTTGGGATTCTCTCTCCCTCTCTCTCTGTCCTTCCCCTGTTCATGTGTGCTCACTCTCTCTCAAAATAAATAAGTGGACATTTAAAATATATATAATAATATAAAGTAAATTTTAAAAATAATAATAATGTAAAAACGGGGCCTTTTCAAAGGCTCAGTGATTAGCTTATTAAAAGGTCACTCACATAGTTTCTGGGACCTAAAGCAGTCCCACAAAAAGCTACGCTTTCAGCTTACTCTGGCTTCCTAAAATTTTAAAGCTAAATATAGTGAACAAACTGTTCATAGCTCCTTTCTTAAGTGATGTAGGAGGCAAGACAAAAGCAGTCCATTTTAATCCAAAATTGCTCAGTAGAAAAAATAAGCGTCTAGCAAATTAGACTAGAGGATTACTATTAGCACTAACAAGCAATCTGGAGCTGAGAATATACATCTCGATACCACTACAACCTCTCTGGGTGATATTTAAAAGCCATTTAATTTTATCTTATGCTTAAACTGAAAGCAGCACTAACCGTACTTTCTGAACCGAAAATAGGCCTATTAAAAATAAACTTAAAACCAAGGGCTACATAAATGTTTATTAAATAATAATGATGAGAGAACAAATACAGCTGGGAAGGAGCCAATACCCAAAGGACATATACATATATCTTCAACACCTAGTGGATAAGCAATCCTTCATGAAGTCACCTTTTTAAGCCTTGGAGTATGGAGTATACTGTAAATCTAACCAAGCTTCACAGTAAACGTCAAAGGCAGTAAGCACACAATAAATCAACATGCAATGTATTACAACAAACAACCCTGTAAATTTTTGCTTGCAATCTTAAATTCACTGAAATTTAGATTCCAAATGATTTCCCAAATCCCAGCTTCAGCCTTTCAGATTAGACCCTATAAAATTAGAATTAATCTGGGAGGCCTAGGGGTGCCTGGGTGGCTCAGTCTTAAGCGCCTGACTTTGGCTCAGGTCATGATCTCACTGTTTGTGGGTTCAAGCCCCATGTCAGGCTCTGTGCTGACAGCTCAGAGCCTGGAGCCTGCTTCAGATTCTGTGTCTCCCTCTCTCTCTGCCCCTCCCCCACTCTCTCTCTCTCTCTCTCTCTCTCTGCCCCTTCCCCCCCCCTCAAAAATAAATAAAACGTTAAAAAAATATTTTTTTTAAAATCCTGGGGCCTGGAATAAACTAAATTAGTTTAACCAATTAGCTCCCATTGCATAGCCATGGAAAATGGGAGTCCCTCCCTGGAAATGAATATAAGCTAATGGTCTTCAGTAGAACTTTCCCAGGGTGTAACTTGACTAAATACTTCTAAGAGTATTTACATGTGCAATGCTATTTTATGGTAACTTTCAAGTCATATTTAGTCATTAGTAACAGCACAATGAAAAAAAAATCTTGATTCAAATCTCAGCTCTACCATTTATTAGCTATAGAACACTGAAAAAAATTAACTGACCTATTGTAAGATGGTAATAATGACACATGGGTTAACTCTTTTATAATTGAATCTGGTCTCAGGGTCATTTTGAAGATTAAACAAACTAGTATGCCCAACTAGCAAGGTATATATACACAAAGTAGTGATAGCATCCAAATACAGCTTCCTTGTCTTTATCATTATTTCTATATTTTCTTATTTGAATTTTATCCAGTTCTTTTGAATTTTATCCTCCCTGCCAAAAGCCAACAGCATCTACTTCAAATCAGTGAGAGACACAATAAGAAAACATTATCATTTAGTTTTTACTGTCTACTATTAGCCAAACACTGAGCTACACTGAGCTAACTGCTTTATATAGTTTATTTCATTTAATCCTTACCACTTTTATAAGGTGATTATTTGAGTTGATAGCCAAAGACAGTGAAGGTAAGAGGTTAGATAATTGGCCCCAAATCACTTGGTTACCACAATCATTATTACTTTTGCCCTACATAGCATCCCTCCCCAATCACTACCTCATTCCTTCCCCCAGAGGTCACCATGAACTTGAGTTTATGATAACATTTCCTTGCTCTTCTTTATATTTTACAATGTATGTATGCATCTATAAACAATACTGCTTAGTTTTCACTATTCTTGAATATTATACAAAGGAAATATAGAACTGTATTCTTACCTGCCCTGTTTCTTTCAATAGTATATGAACAAAAGATGAATCCATGTTGTTCTATCTTACCTATGGTTAATACATTTTTTTATTCAGTTTTTTAATTCCAGTATAGTTAACATCCATTTTCATTATTGTATAATATTCTACCATATGAACATACAATGATTTATTTATCAATTCTATTATTTTTGGACATCTGAATTGTGTCCATGTTTTAGCTATTATGAATATCAGTTACTGTGACCATTTCCTTTATATGTAACCTAATGTAAATGCACAAGAATTTCTTTAGGGCAGTGATCTAGGTCAGACAGACACAGACCTACACAAAAGGTACACAAAAACTTTCCAAATGGTTAAGAGGCATATAGTATCTAAAGAATTCAGCCCCGTGACCTCGATATAGACTCTTTCCTAAAACCAATCTGCCTAAAAACAGGTTGCATTTATAATACAGTAATTTTTTGCAAATAAAGACCGACCTTCGCCCATCCCAAATTATTACTACAAAGCACTGGTTCTAAATACAAAACTCACAGGAAGGCAAAATGTTTAGTCTTGAGGGGAAGGAAAATTGACAAGTAAGAACAATGTGATAAGTTCTATAATAGAGGTATGAACAATGTTCTTCAGAAGTGAAGAAAATGAATTACTTAGCCACCTGTAGGAGTCAAGAAAAAAGAGATGACAAATGACGTAAGCCTTGGAGAGTGGGTATGGCTGTCAGGTGGAAAATGGTTGAAAAGACAATCTTTGCAAACAGGAAAATGAGATATAAGAAGAAGCTGCTAGGTAGAGCTTAAGAAAAAAAACTATTAAAAGAAGATAATTCAACTGGAAGATGAGCCTCTTTTAGCACTGAGAAGCTAAACTTTGAACTAGAAAGAATAAGGTATATAAGAAGATGCCAGAATAATCTGTACCTATAATTACAAACATCACATGGGCATATTGTCTACTTATATAGACAGTACATAAGACATATTGATAAAATAGAAGTGAAGAAGGTGCTGGGGAAACTAAAACTCAGGCTCGATCCCTCCACTGGAGCCAGCAAGAGCTGCCTGAAACCCCATTCCAAAAGGGAGGTGTCCACTGGTAAAGACTTCCTCGGTATTAGGGATGAGAGGTGAACTCAAATCATGAGCAACTAACTGCCCTCCCACGAACCACTGCCATGTTGTTCCTCAGTAAACTCAGTAACCATATCAAATCACATGCTACAGAGAGCTGTCCTTGTTAGAAGCAGCTCAATCTTGATCAAACACAGATAACCTGCCATTTGACTTTTGATTTGGAGCCCATATTTGAAACCACTGTTGCTCTGTCTATGGCATCTTATATATGACATGACTCTCCAAACTTGCAGTCACATGGACCACCTAACCTAACTCAGTATCAACTGCTCTGGAATGATAGATAACTAACTAGTTTGGAAGTGACCGTCCCTCCAGAGCTCTCCAAAGTCAATGTCCTAAATATAATCATAAAGATAATCTTGAAATTTGATGACTATCACCCAGACATTTTAGGGAGATGTGGAGCAACAAACCAGAAAAGAAAGTTTATTCATATAAACTCCACTAATAATCAAAAACACTTTAATGCATTCCTACCACTTTATAAATTTCTACTTCCTTTGTTTACTCCCTAGAGAAAGTGCTGACAGTTTATGGTCTAATCATAAGTATATGAATAACTTCAGTAACTGCTATTTGATAAATGACCAAAAGGAACACTAAGTACCTACCATGACTCATTTACTGCAGTAGGTGCTAGAAATAAGGAATTCATAACCTGTTCAGGAAACAAATGTGGACAACTAAATATTATAAACTAATTGCTATAAAAGAAACATAAAAAGTGTGAGATATAAGTAGAAAAGAAGTAACAGAGAAGTTCTAATAGGAATTGAGTCAGGAAAACATCACAGAAGAGATGCCATCTCACATGGACCTTGAAGAAATTTACACAGTGGAGGTGAGGGGAGGAGGAGAGAGATGAAAATCTCTAGGAGTAACAGTCCAGTGTGGCTACATCAGAGGTTCTCAATCCTGGTTGGAAAGGAGCAGTCTTAATTACATAATTTTATACCATCTCACAGATGTTTCTGAGGCAAAGCCAGATTGGAGAAACATTCAGCTAGAAAACCAGATTACTGGGGTTGGGAGACAGGGCCAGGGAAAGAGGAGAGCTAGAGGCTAAGCTAGGGCTAGACTGAAAGGCATTAAAAGATAGGCCTTAAGAAGCCCTGCCAAGGGGCACCTGGCTGGCTCAGTTGGGGAAGCAGAAGACTCTTGATCTCAGGGTTGTGTGTTCGAGCCCCATACTGGGTATAGACACTACTTAAATAAAATTAAAAAAAAAAAAAAAAAAAGGAGGAAGAAGAAGAAGGAGGAAAAGAAAAAAGAGAAGGAGAAGGAGAAGAAGAGGCCCTCCCAAAACTACTACAGAATTTCTGTGTGACCTTTATTGTGGTGAAAGAAATCATACATTTCATTGCATTTGGATTCTGGTCCCACTCCCCGACCCCCAAAAATAAGAATCCCTTTTTGTAAGCAATAAGCTAACCAAGTTTTTAAACAGTGGAATGGCATAAAAACTACCCTTTCCTGTGGTAGGCAGAACAATGACCCGACCAAAGATGCCCATGTGCTAATCCCCAGAATTTATTAATATATTAGGTTATATGGCAAAGTGCAATTAAAGCTGTACTTTAATTAAAGGTGGAATTAAAGTTGCTACTCAGCTGTGAGATAGGGTGATTAATCTGGATTATCTAGATGGACCCAATGCAATCACAAGAGTTTTGAAAGTGGGAAAGGACAGAGGTTCATGCATCCCTCAGTCGGTTAAGCATCAGACTCTTGATTTCGGCTCAGGTCATGATCTCAGAGTTCATGAGCGTGAGCTCCACATCGGGCTCTGTGCTGACAGTGCAGAGCCTGTTTGGGATTCTCTGTCTCCCTCTCTCTGCCCTCACTTGCACAGGCTGTGTCTCTCTCTCTCTCTCTCTCTCTCTCTCTCTCTCTCTGAAAATAAATAAACTTTAAGTCTTTTTTTTTTTATGTTTTTTGTTTATTTTTGAGAGAGAGAGCGCATGACCAGGGGAGGAACAGAGAGAGGGGGACAGAGGATCCAAAGCAGGTTCTGCACTGACAGCAGCGAGCCCATGTGGGGCTCGAACTCCTGAACTGTGAGATAATGACCTGAGCCAAAGTCGGACACTCAACCAACTGAGCCACCCAGGTTCTCCAAAAAAATAAGTTAAAAAAAAAAAAAAAAAAAGATTTGAAGGAAGAGATCTCCCAGGCATCCTCACTGGTCTCTACTGACACAGGAGACAACTAACTCAATTTGCAACCAGAAGCAATTTCACTTAGACCACAAGAGGAGAGCACCCATAAAAGAGGAAATAATTTGCCAAGAGGGAATAAGGTTATTTTGCAAAGTAAACTTACCAAAGAGTATAATTAATTCTATGCAAATACACCTCAGGCTACCATACTTCTCAAGAGGGGAGGTACAGAGTAGATAAATTAAATTTCTGGGAAGACTTCTAATGGAGGGAAGAGACTTTATTTTTTTTTATTTTTTTTTTATTTTTTTTTATTTTTTATCTTTATTTTTTTAAATTTTTTTTTTAACGTTTTTATTTATTTTTGAGACAGAGAGAGACAGAGCATGAACAGGGGAGGGGCAGAGAGAGAGGAAGACACAGAATCCAAAACAGGCTCCAGGCTCTGAGCTGTCAGCACAGAGCCCGACGCGGGGCTCAAACTCACGGACTGTGAGATCATGACCTGAGCCGAAGTCGGACGCTTAACCAACCAAGCTACCCAGGCGCCCCGAGGAGACTTTAGATAGAAGGAACAGGAGGAGTGAAGTGAGAGTCAAAGGAATAGCTCCCCCCAGAAATCCCAAAACTGGGATCATGATGCCTGAGGCCAATGGCACCACTGACCTCTCCATCTTTTTTTTTGGATCATCCTTTCTGACACTACCCAAGGAGCATTAGTCCGGTACTCTTACTCAGCAAGGGTGGTGTTCTGAAGGGACAAGGGAAGAGCTATTTATAAATTACGTCTCTGTTTCTTGTTATACCTCTGCCTGGTCCTGACAAAAATGTCCCTTTTTTCAGTGACTCCTCAGAAATGGAAGATACTCTAGCTAGACATAAAGAAGAATTTCTACTTTTCAGTCCAATATTGGGGGGGGGGGGGGGGGGAAGCTAACAAAAAGCTAAGAAGCCTCTATATAGAAGAATACAAAAGCAGGATAAGGATGAAATGGCCTAGAATTTGGATTTTTTTTTCTCTTTCTTTGTTTCTTGCTTTCTTTTTTTTTTTTTTTTTTAAGAGAGAGACAGAGAATGCAAGTGGGGGAGAGGGGCAGAGGGAGAGAGAGACTGGTAAGTAGGTTCCATGCTCAGCATGGAGCCCAATGCAGGGCTCAATCCCAGGACCCTGGGATCATGACCTGAGCCAAAATCAAGAGTCGGACACTCAACTAAATGAGCCACCCCCAGGTGCCCCTAGTATCTGGATCTTTTCTAAGAGGAGGAGCAACTAAGCTGAAGGTGGATCAGAGGGAAGAGACTAAGTAAAAAAAACAACAATTTAAGGACTCTCTCAGGGAATCAGTCCAATACAGCATCATAGGAAAAATTATCATAAACTCAAAGCCATACAAAGTACAGCCAAAACAATATACTTTACCAACAAAGGAGAAAAGCCACCACATTTGGGTTAGAGAATCTAGCTTAAATCCAAACTCTCCCATTAAATTTTATAATCTCAAGCAATTCACTTCACCTCTCTGGGCCTCCATTTACACTCTTATATGAAATGCAGAGTTTGAAATGAGCTTCAAGGATACTACAGTCCACCTTTGCCTTTATTAAGTTTTAAAATGTCTCTAAACAGTCCTCCTACCACTTATGTATGAATCAATAAGGTCATCAAGTTGATGGCCTGCATTAAATCCTCCCTGAACATTTGCAGTCTAGCAAAATTAAGCCAGACACTCTTCACCCTTCTTTTATTAGCTAAATAGATGGTAAAGACTTGGTGGGGATTTATTATACTAGTCTCTCTACTTTTGTGCATGTTTAAAATTTTCCACAATGGAAAACTGGTTACCTAGAAAACAGCAGAAAAATCTTAATATATTCTGTGTCTTAAAAAGAAAACATGTGGGGCGCCTTGGTAGCTCAGTCAGTTAAATTCCTGACTTCAGCTCAGGTCATGATCTCATGGCTCGTGAGTTCGAGCCCCATGTCAGGCTCTGTGCTGCCAGCTCGGAGCCTGGAGCCTACTTTGGATTCTGTGTCTCCCTCTCTCTCTGCCCCTTTGCCACTCACACTCTGTCTCTTTCTCTCAAAAATAAATAAACATTGAAAAAAAAATTTTTTTAAGGAAAACATGCTTAATTATAAGTAATACATTATTTCTACATTGGTTCTTAGTAATTGATTTTCCCACTTTGGTATGCAGTGAATCTAGACTAAATATTAATTTTATTGAAACACAAACTGAATCAAATGCTAAATCAAAAAGAAAGAAATTACCACAAATTAGACCTGTATGTTTTCTAGAAATACTAAACTGGATCAAAATATCTGCCAAAATAGTATTTCATTTAAGTTCTAGAGAAACTGAATCTCCTACTGTGTACCTATCATACAGCTTCAATAATTATATCAGTATATGGAAGGGTGCCTGGGTGGCTCAGTCGGTTGAGCGTCCGACTTTGGCTCAGGTCATGATCTCACCGTTCATGAGTTCAAGCCTTGCGTCAGGCTCTATGTGGACAGCTCAGAGCTTGGAGACTGCCTCAGATTCCGTACCTCTCTCCCTCTCTGCCCCTCCTCTCTCTCTCTCTCTCTCTCTCTCTCTCTCAAAAATAAACATTAAAAAAAAAATTGTTTAATTATATCAGTATATGGAGAATTTTGTTTCATTCCTACCCCCACCCCTAAGAGAAAAAAACTACTCACAAAAAAGAATGATACAACTAATTTCACTTCCCATAAAACATCTGATATTATGGAGAAATTAGTCAAACAGGCATGGTTTTTCAATTTAAGCATCTGAGTATATTGCCAAAGAAATTCTCAATGAACTATATTCTCCTAATTTTATCTTTATATTCCCTTGGGACTAATACAGTAATTCACAGAGTAGATATTTAAGAAATGTTTATAAACCAAACAATTAAGTGAAAAAGAACATCTCTAGAGACAGTAAAAGTAAATTTAGCCATTTTCTATCCCAAACATTTACTTGTTATGAGATAAACACAAAAGGTGAAAATCTATTTTTTGTAACTCTATGGAGGAAAGAAAAATAATTACATCCGATTTTTACAATTCTTCAGCTTTATCACAAACTTATATTAACCTTACCCAAATTCAAATTGAAAAATTATAAAAAAATTGAATACATTTTTTTTAAAGACCTGTAACATGTTGACTTAAAATAGTGACATACTAGATATTTATAACCACTAATCAAAATGCACTACCTGGAGCCCCAATCTGCTAAATACTACACATTTATGATCTACCAAAACAGGTTCTAACATTTAAAGAAGTATATATACAATGATCGCAGAGTTTAGATTTTCTCACTTTGCCATTTAAACATATTTGGTCTCAAGGGTTCCCATAAACCACAACAAATCCCAGTATTTCAGCAAATAGTAACCAAATAAAATAGTTCCCATCACATATATTTTTAAGTTTCAAATGCTGGGCCACAAAAAATAGAGAACACAGGCCAAAGCAACATGATCATAAGGATTCATGATGATCCTCATGAAAACATGTAGATGACGAGTCTATAGCATGTACGTGTACTTACAAAGTTCACGAACAGCACAGTAACACAAAAGCAACTGGGTAAACAAGAAAAAGAAAAAGCTGACAGCTGTATGAGATAATAATAGCGATAGATTTATTGCCAGGTATAATTTATGTGGTCATTTGGCCTAAAGTTAAATATTGTTTAAAATGTGCTCTAAATTAAAGTTTAAAATTGTATTTTAATTTCAAAATGTATGCAAAAGAAATTGCATTTTTGAAATGTTTACAAAAAGAATAAACGTTTCTTTTTGAAGAAATGGGACAAAAAAAAAAAGGACAAACAAAACATCTTCTTTTTTTTTTAATGTTTTTATTTATTTTTGAAGGAGAGAGAGAGAGACAGAGCATGAGCAAGGAGGAGCAGAGAGAGAGGGAGACACAAAATCTGAAGCAGGCTCCAGGCTCCGAGCTGTCAGCACAGAGCCTGATGCGGGGCTTGAACTCACAAACCATGAGATCATGACCTGGGCTGAAGTCGGACGCTTAACCCACTGAGCCACCCAGGTGCCCCTAAAACATCTTATTTCTAACAGAGAAGTGAGATAATTATAATTTAGGGTTTACAGTATCTCAACACAATAGAACATTACATAGACGTTAAAAAATTATTAATATATTGGGACGCCTTGGTGGCTCAGTCGGTTAAGCATCCGACTTCGGACAACATCATGATCTCACGGTTCGTGAGTTCGAGCCCCGCATCAGGCTCTGTGCTGACAGCTTGGAGCCTGGAGCCTGCTTCAGATTCTGTGTCTCCCTCTCTCTGCACCTCCCCAGCTCATGCTCACACTCTGTGTCAAAAATAAATAAACTTAGGGCATTAGGGGCACCTGGGTGGCTCAGTCGGTTAAGCGTCCGGCTTTGGCTTAGGTCATGATCTCATGGTTTGTGAGTTCGAGCCCCGCATTGGGCTCTGTGTTGACAGCTAAGAGCCTGAAGCCTGCTTTGGATTCTGTGTCTCCCTCTCTCTGTTCCTCCCCCAGTCACACTCTGTGTGTGTCTCTCTCTCAAAAATAAATAAAGATTTAAAATAAATAAATAAATAAATAAATAAACTTAAATTTAAAAAATTATTAATATAGCCAAATAAGAACATGAAAAAAATTTATGAAATGTATTTGAAAAGTAAAATTTAGAATTTTATTTTTGAGTATCTGTAAAGAATAAACAGTTTTTATTGATCACTCATAACACCCAGGCATTTTTCTAAGCACTATACATGTAATAATCCATTTAATTTTCATAACAATTTAATGGGATACGTACTGTTATTATCACTCATTTAAATGATGAGTAACCCAAGGCAAATCTAAGTTGACTTCACCAAGGTGACTATAAAGCCAGTATTCAAACCCAAGCAGTAGGACTCCAGAAAGATATGCCATTCTGCTTGTCATAAAATATCAAAGTATCTGTTGGTAGATGTATAAGAGAATTTTACACTTGTTAAGTTCTAATTTAATTTAAATTTTCCTTTTTATATTACTTTGACATTAACTTCATAATAATGAACAGTACTAATAATAGCAAACATTTAGTAAAAGCATTGACTACAACATAGATCATTTCTCACAAGAGCCCCATAAGACGGATGCTCTTATGAGCCCCATTCTGCAGATGAGGCAAGTAAGGCACAGAAAGGGAAAGTAACTCACCAAAGATCACACAGTGAATAGGTAACAGAGCCAGAAACTGAATCCAAGTAGTCTAACCCCAGAGTCTGGGATTGGGCTCTTAACCACTACTAAAATTAAGGTAATAAAGACAAATGAGACAAAATGATTTCCACTATACCTTTTTTTTTTTTAATGTTTATTTATTTTTGAGAGAGAGGGTGGGAGCAGAGAGAGAGGGGCAGAGAGAGAGGAGGATCTGAAGCAGGCGGTGTACTGACAACAGAAAGCCCAATACGGGGCTCAAACTCATGAACCATGAGATCATGACCCGAGCCAAACTCAGACACTTAACCGCAATCTATATAATGGAATACTAATTTGATATATATCTGTGTCTATTGTATATTGCTGAATTTTAGAAGTAGGTTACAAAATATCAGGTATAAATGAAACCATTTTGGATGAGATTATAAATTTATATAAATGCATATAAAAACATCTGAAATGAAGTTCACCAAAACTGGTTTACTGTATTGACAATGGGATTTTAAGTACTGTTTACTTTTATCTTTAAGCTTTGCAGGTGCCCCTGCAGTATGGTTCCAAACAGAACTGAATCTAAAGTCAAAGTAACACATGCTCTATCAATGACATTATGTACAATTTTACCAACCACCTAAAGGAACGAATAATACCTTCTTCCTTCTTATTCTCCACTGTGGTGATTACAACGAACTTTAGTTTTTCCGAAGCTGATACACATAACGTACATTATAAGGCTCAGGAACAAACTATCAAAACGGTGTTTGGGATATACTGCGTCTACACTACACACAGTATAAAAGTTCAGTTCAGGCATATGCCTCTATAGAAGATGATGCTTAAGAAATAAACCTTGAGGGGTGCCTGGGTGGCTCAGTCGGTAGAGCGTCCAACTTCGGCTCAGTCATGATCTCGTGGTTTCTGAGTTCGAGCTCTGCGTCGGGCTCTGTACTAACAGCTCGGAGCCTGAAGCCTGTTCAGATTCTGTGCCTCCTCTCTCTGCCCCTCCCCTACTCATGCTCTGTCTCTCTGTCTCTCAATAATAAATAAACGTTAAAAAAATATTAAAAAAAAAAAAAAGAAAGAAACCTTGCAAGAATGGCAGTTTCTGAGGTACAGAAAGAAAATTAGCATCTTTACTATCAATATCCTACTCTTACCCTTTTAAATTTCTATTTTCTTGTGTGTGTTTGATAATATAATATTTTAGTACTTGCATTTATAATTTATAAATAAATACACTTTAAGAGGATGAGTGTTCTGTTTACTGATATAAATACATTGTCAAAAAAAAAAACAGACAACTAGCAAAAAACAAAAAATTTACATGACTGAAAAGATTGTTTGACTCTTATTTTAAAGGTTTCCTTTTACACCCTAAAGTTTCAGGATATGTGTAGTTGCTTCACTGGTCACCAGATGATTCCTAAATCCTAAAGCACCATGTTGACTGTTTCTATCCTGTGATAGGCCCTTTTCAGACACTTTCCACAAAGCTTAAATGAAAGACAAATGACAGGGTTGTCTTTTGAAGTCCTTTCAACATCATGAATATAAAGATGTGTCTGAGAGAAAGTGTTTTGAGGCTTACCAATCTAAACAATCTTATCAGAACCATGATGAAATTTGAGGAGATAGAGCTAACAAGTTTCTATCCCAGAACTAACAGAATTTTGATGTGTCCATCTTAGATAAAACATTTTCTAACATTTCTAACATAAGAAGATAAAAGAAATTTGCTATCTTAAAAATCACTTCAGTTTACAGACAAAGTTTTGGCACTGTTAGTGGAAGTGTTACTTAACATTCCCTTTCTGGAGGCAATCTGGCAATATTTATCAAAATTTTATTTATTTTTTTTTTATTTTTTTTTTTAACGTTTATTTATTTTTGAGACAGAGAGAGACAGAGTATGAACGGGGGAGGGTCAGAGAGAGAGGGAGACACAGAATCTGAAACAGGCTCCAGGCTGTGAGCCATCAGCACAGAGCCTGACGCAGGGCTTGAACTCACGAACTGCGAGATCATGACCTGAGCCAAAGTCGGACGCTTAACCGACTGAGCCACCCAGGCGCCCCTATTTATCAAAATTTTAAATGTATGTCTCCTTTGACCTAGCAATACCATTTCTTGGAATTCACAATAAAATGATTAGACATATGTACAAAAGATATAGTATAAGAGCTTGTGACTGCTAGAAAATTGGAAACCATCTAAATATTTACCATTATCATTGGCTGAATAAATTGTGCAATATAACAGAATACTAATTTGATATATATCTCTGTTGTATATTGTTGAATTTTAGAAGTACAAATCATTACAAAATTACAAGTATAATTACAAAATATCAAGTATAAACGAAATCGTTTGGGATGAGATTATAAATTTATGTAAATGCATATCAAAACATCTGGAATGAAGTTCACCAAAACTGGCTTACCGTATTGACAATGGGATTTTAAGTAACGTTTACTTTTATCTTTAAGCTTTGCTTTATGTTTTGAATTTTTTACCCTATACATATATTATTTTCAAAGTCAGGAAAAATAATACCTTCTCATCTTAGGAAAAAAAGAATTCTAAGACTCTGACAGTTTTCTCAAAGACCTGAACCTATAAATTTAGAGAAGAGTAAGGCAAGTTTATCTTAGGGCAGTGGTTCTCAAAGTGTGGTACCCAAACCAGCAGTATCAATGTCAACTGAAATTAGTTAGAAATGCAAATTCTCAGGCCCCACTCCAGACCTACTGAATCAGAAACTTAGACCTACCCGAGTCTGTATTAAGTCATCCAGGTGACTCTGATCTACGTTCCAGGTTGAGAACCACTGTTTTAGATGAACTTAAAACCTAGTGACCTCACAGGCTAATTTCAACTCTTTTTGGTATTGTGTGCCACATAAATCCAAACAAATGTAGGTGATGTCCCTACCAGGAGAGTTTGCTTGCTGATAATCTTTGAGGATACAGACCTCAAAAACTATTTGAAATGTCAGAAGTAAAACAGCAACTGTGACTAATCTTGATGCAAAAAGAACAAATAACAAGACTCCCAAACCCAACTTTAGAAACAAAAGCACCACATGGTGAATACTATCAAAAGCCCGGTGCTACTCAGGGCAACCTTCTGGAAACTCTGAGAAATAACAAACAAACTTGGAATCCCAGCTGACCACATACTGATAGAATCACAACTGAGTAATACCCAAAACTCTGGCAAAGATGTGAGGTTTATTCAACATACAATGGAGCTATTAACTGGGTCCAAGTATTAGGTCATCTCAACTTGGTAGGAACATCCATACTAAGGCCTCAGAGTTGCTAAATTGTGAACTAACACACCAAAAATAAAAATCTAAAACACTTTCAAAGCAAATCCACCCAAGAGCTCATTTCTCGATAAAAAGAAAAAAACCTGTCACTATTAAAGTAAGGAAAATGTGAGAGAAATAATACATAGAGGAAATGGGGTAAATATATGGATAGTGGACTTAAAATCATTGCATCTATACATACAACTTTAAAAAGAGTTCTTATTTACAGTCTTGTAGGGTCTACACTTGTCCATATTGCATCTGTCCCTTCTATAAGATACCTACCTGCCATCTACTGGAAAACTGTCCCTAATAAATATGTAAATCTACCCTATCTATGCTGTAACTGGCACCACCTTAAATGTAGCCCAGCTATGCACTATACAACCGGCACAACTGTACAAAGCAACCATTCTTAAGAATTAAAACCTAATTTAGACCATACCTGAACCTCCATAGTGAATTAGAAGTCTTTAAAAAGACATCAGACTATACAAATTCATAGAGGTTAGGCTGACCGGAACCTCCCAGCTACGTACATAACTTATAACCTACTCTTTCCGAGTAGTTAATGATAAAGCTCTATCTAGCTCTGGGGTTCCAACTTCAAGTAGATAAAGAATAGCAGGTTGTTCTCTGACCCCTGGCTTTCCATCAACAGGATGAAGCTGCTTTGACTACCAATTCTAGTATATAGGAAAACAAAACTAGTTTGAGAATTTTTCTGGACTCATTCTCTTCATTTGCCTCCAAAACTAGTTTGAGAATTTTGCTGGACTCATTCTCTTCATTTGCTTCCAAGTCAGTTTAATCTTTATTTACTTGTTTTCAAAAGGTTTGGCTGTCTATTTTGTGTGTTGTACCTCTATGGACAAGAACACTACACAGGGGTCTGGTGCAGCCCATCCTAGAGCCATGGAGAAATGAGTGGTTTGATTACTAGCAAATAATCATTTTACTGACAACATACTGATCTGAATGAAAAATTCTTTAAAAATTTGTATTTGAGGGGCACCTGGGTGGCTCAGTCAGTTAAGTGGCCAACTTCAGCTCAGATCATGATCTCACGGTCGGTGAGTTCAAGCCCCGCGTCGGCCTCTGTGCTGATAGCTCAGAGCCTGGAGCCTGCTTCTATTTCTGTGTCTCCCTCTCTTTCTGCCCCGCCCCCGTTCGCGCTCTGTGTCCCTCTGCCTTTCAAAAATGAATAAATGTTAAAAAAAATTTTTTTTTTAATTTGTATTTGATGAACAGAACCTAATGGTGCAAAATGGGAGCACCAGAAATAAATCTGCTCAGGTATACAGCAACCTAGATTTGCAGCCCCTCTTCGCTTCTGGAACAGATAATCATTTCTCCTTCATTTACCTCCTAAAAGAGCTGTTCTAAAAAGAAGAAAATGAAGGCGAAGATGAAGACGATGACGATGATGACGAAGAAGAAAAGAGCTATTCTAGAGGCAATCTCCACGTATGATTGGCTCTAGTACACTAGTAAACAGGGAAACAAGTAGGAGGATCGAGGAATTTCAAAGTCTTTCTAGTAACTTCTTGTTGTGAAATGAAACCTTTACAACTCTGCTTCAAGTAACTTGAGAAATTTCTCTCTGCTTCTCCTATCAATGAACTATTGTAATTTAGAACTGATTCTAAGTTACATGGGACTTGTTTGTCCTCCTAGTTTGTCAAAGACTGCCGGGATCCAAAAATAAAACTCATGACCAACTTTGTTTAGTGACATGGGAAATAAAACCCAAAAAGGACACCTGAGTTTTTGGGTGTGTGTGTGTATGTATGTGTGTGTGTGTGTGTGTGTGTGTGTGTGTTTAGAATTAATTTATTATAAGCTTCTGACTTTTTTTTAGTAAGTCTGGTTAACAAGGGCAAATTCTGGGCCATGCTGTCCAAAGTTGATAATTGAGACAATGACAGTTTAAAGCTGGTATACCTTTGGGAGACTGTTTTCCCAGCTTTATACTCCCAGAACTTTGTATATTGAAAAGAGGTCACTTTCTAAGTTCTGGTCACAGGTTTCCATACTATACAACTGACTTAAAAGTTCAAGTTAATAAAGCCCTTAGAAAGATTTTTTCCTCCAGAGCTATTCAAAAACCACTTTGCCAATTTACATACTCCACATGAATGGTGTTTTCTGATTGGAGAAGAGCCTGAGTCATTATCTTAAAGGACAACATTTTGCTCGTCCTCAATAAAAAACTTAGTACCTTATTAAATAATCCATTACAATTATAGGTCAGCATC
Organism: Panthera uncia; assembly: GCF_023721935.1. Taxonomy (NCBI): domain Eukaryota; kingdom Metazoa; phylum Chordata; class Mammalia; order Carnivora; family Felidae; genus Panthera; species Panthera uncia. Next base: position 87,044,722 of record NW_026057578.1, read on the forward strand.
CTCAATAAATGCTGTCTTGGGCTTCTCCAGTCAGCATTATATAAGGACCTGGCAAACTTAAGGCATAGCTATTTTAACATTGATCATAAGAAATCATTAGAGGGGCGCCTGGGTGACCCAGTCGGTTAAGGATCCGACTTCAGCTCGGGTCATGATCTCACAGTTCCTGAGTTCAAACCCCACATCAGGCTCTGTGCTGACAGCTCGGAGTCTGAAGCCTGCTTCAGGTTCTGTGTCTCCCTCTCCTAATCCCCTCCCTCTCTCTCTCTCCCTCTCTCTCTCTCTCTCTCTCTCTCTCAAAAATAAACATTAAAAAAAATAATAAATCATTAGAAAAAGTATCGATTGCATGAGGCTTTTATTGACCATTATTCAGCTTAAGACTCTGGGTAAACATTTTATAACCTAAAAAAAAGAAAGAAAAAAAAGCCCTTTCCTGATACTTATAGCCTATTCTTTAAATTTGGCATAGCAGTTGGGAACTGTAGGCAGTCTTCCGAAAAATCAGATGATCATTTTCAGTGAGACAAACAAGAATTTTTGTTGTTGTTCTTTCACCCTTACACTCTGAGGATTTGATAACTATTTTGGTTGAGTGAATGTATGCCCTTCTTCCCCTCCTCTTTCCCTCCCTCCCACCATCCCCACACAGAATGGAAAGAGAAGCTATATAACCTATGTGCTGATTACATGGTTTTAGGTGTGACCTTAGAAAACTGTTCTTACTACCTAATTATTGCCAAAATGAATAATTCCAAACCAACTACAGACAGTGCTTGATTCACTCACTAAGTTCCTGGGAGCCTATGTATGAAGCAAAAATCCATAAGTCAAAGCAAAATTTTCCAGAAGTAATATGGGTAATACTGAAGTGTTTATGGATGAAATGATATGATATTTAGTACTTCCTTCAAAATTAGCCAAGGTAGGCAAGGGGAGAAATGGGTAGGCAGTAAGAGAATTAGATGAAATAAGATTTGTTATGTGTTGATAACCGCTAAGACTGTAAGAAGGGGGGCGCCCAGGTGGCTCAGTTGGTTAAGCATCCAACTCTTGATTTCGGCTCAGGTCATGATTTCACAGTTCGTGAGTTCAAGCCCCACGTTGCGCTCTGCACTGACAGTGGGGAGCCTGCTTGGGATTCTCTCTCTCCCCACCTCTCTCTGCTCCTCCCCCTTTTGTGCTCTCTCTCTCAAAAAAAAAAAAAAAAAAGAGAGACTGTAAGATGGGAACATAGGGGTTTATTATGCTATTTTCTCCACTTTCGTGCTTTAAATTTTCCACAGGAAACTAACTTGGAGAGAAAAAAGAATGGGATGGGAATTAATTGGTTCCCCCCCCCCAAGTTTGTTTGGTTTTTTAATGTTTATTTATTGTGAGAAAGAGAAAGAGAGGATGAGTAGGGGATGGACAGAGAGAGAGGGAGACAGAGAATCCCAAGCAAGCTCCACACTGTCAGCACAGAGCCCAACGCTGGGCTCGAACTCACAAACCATGAGATCATGACCTGAGTCTAAACAAGGAGTCGGACATTCAACCGACTGAAACACCCTGGCGGCCCTCTACTTATCGAAATGTTAAATTTACAAAGATTCTCAGGAATCCCACATTTAAGTATCTACCCTACAGAAATACCAGTATCGATCATTATGTAAAAAAATATTTATCAGAATACAGAATTGTTTGTAAGAACAGTGTTGGTAGGGAAAAGGAGACCATCTAAATGTCTGTCAACAGAGGAGCATGTAATTCCATATAACAGAATACTCTGCAGTCATTACAAAGAATGAAGTAGAGCTAGAAGTTTCCACTTATAAAGATATGACTACTTATATATTGTTAAGTAGGAAAAAACACATGCGTATCAAAATATATACTGTAATACCCATGTAATATATTTAAGAAGAAAACTATAAGACTGTGTATATGTATTATATATATAAGACTGTTTATATATATTTATGTGTGTATATATATGTATACGGTAATACCCATTTAAAAAGAAAACCATAAAACTGTATGTGAGTACATATATAAACATACTTACATAAGCACAGGAAAAAAGCCTAGAAAATTACACAACAAACTACTAATAATGCTTTGAAGAGGTAAATTTGAAACAGGGAAGAGAGGGAATTTTACTCATATACTTTGAAATTGTTTGTTTTTTTTTTACAATAAACAAAAAAAACTGTGAAATCTTTAAAAGCCATTACAGTTTAAAAATAAAGTACCTGGTACATAAAGATTACTTACTTAACAAAAGGAAATGCTAAATGAATCTGTTAGGGATTGTCACAGATTAACAAGTATGACATAAAATAATTTCACATAAAATAGAAAATAATAAAGTTTAAAGACAAATCATGTAAATCAACATACTTTTTACAAAATATGAAAGAAAAAAATGCAAACTGGGACACATATATGAATAAGTCTACAAGACTGCTGCTAAGAAGGGTCATGGATAGAGAAAACTGCGGCAGTCCAGGTGAGAAATGACTGGCCGGGTAAAAAAAAAGCAGACGGGAGAGAGACCAAGAAAAAAATATGTGAGAAGAAAATGAGGAGAAAGTTAGAGTCACATAAGACTTCCCACTGTATGAATAGTATTGAAAAAATGGGGCGTGGGAGATGGGACAGTGCAGTTAGTAGCTACGGAAAAACCTTTACTTGTCCTTCACTTAAAAAAAAATCTATTGAATATCAACTATTTCATGTATACTGGCTTCACCCTACAGTGTAAACAAGGCAGTCTGGCTTCCAGACTTCCATTACAATGTAATGAGACAACCATGTACATTTATCTTCCTCCCTCTTGAGACCCCATAAAAGGAAAAGGCATAATAAACTGCATTACTCCAAGAAGAACATAAAAGAGCCTACAGCTAACAAGAAATAGGAACAAATTTCTGGAAGATGAAAGCTGATAACAGCAGTAAGGATGAAATAGAGTAGTACAGAAAAGTGCCTAGAGTATTTGCCAAAGGAATGAAATCCAAAAGGAGTCCAAGGACCAGCTATAACCACGGAGAAGGTTAGGATTCAGAATGCCAAGAATAATGGAAGCACTGAACACAGATTAGTTGAAGATTAAATACATAATAGTCAAACCCTTACACATGCACCCACGAATGGATATTCATTCCAGCAGCCAAATACTTAACCCTAGGCAAGGTAACAGAGGAACTTGCTCTGGAGAAATGATGTAGCCTGAGAATATACTAAAAGCCATAGAATTGTACACTTTAAGTGGGTGGATTATATGGTATGTGAATTATATCTAATTTTCCTTTGCTTCCACAGTAGGAAATCAATTTATATTGCCTAAAATTGAACATGAGTTGTGTTATTTTGTTTGGTTTGGTTTAATTTTAGAGAGAGAACACACAAGCAGGAGAGAGGGGCAGAAGGAGAGAAAGAATCTCAAGAAGGCTTCATGTTCATCGTGGAGCTGGACATGAGCCTCAATCCCACCACCCCAGGATCGTGACCTGAGCCAAAATCAAGATGCTTAACCAGGTGAGCCACCCAGGCGCCCCAAAGGTGAGGGTTTTTATGAAACGTCTATTTATTTATTTGAGAGAGAGAGAGAGAGAAAGAGCATGCACGAGCAGGGGAGGGGCAGAGAGAGAAGGGGAGAGAGAATCCCAAGCAGGCTCCACACTGTCAGCACAGAGCCCCACACGGGGCTCAATCCCACAAACTGCGAGATCACAACCTGAGCCGAAATGTGCCCCTAGAATGTGAGTTTTTTCATTACAAATACAGAAACTGCCTTTTTACCTTACATTGAAAAGATGTTTAAAAATGAACATCATTTGTGATGAAAAAAAAAGCATTTACCTGAAATTCAGTAACTGCATAAGTTTCTTCTTCAATTAAGATTACATTTAATACTTTTTATTAGAAATAACATAATATAACCACGTTTTATGAAAATTATTTTCTTATATTCCCCCTCCTGTTTGTATGTTTGTGTGAAATGATGTTGATCTGGAATGATGATCACCTAAAGTTAATGATGGTTATTTCCCAGAAACAGATTTTTTTCCTGGTGTATTTATGTCATCTTTACATCTTCACTCTTCTACACTGCTTGACTTTATTTTTACTAATAAATATACACGATACTTATAAAAAGAAAAGTAATTTGAAAATTTAAAGACAAGGGGCACATGGGTGGCTCCGTTGGTTAAGTGTCCTACTCTTGATTTCAGCTCAGGTCATGATCTCAAGGTTGTAGTTCGAGCCCCTCATCAGGCTCTGTGTTGGCACTGCAAGGCCTACTTGGGATTCTCTGTCCACCCCCACCCCCCACCGCCCCTCCTGCACATTCTCAGGCATTTTCTTTCTCTCTCAAAATAAATAAATAAACTTTAAAAATTAAAAAATAAAATAAAATTTATAAACACACAATGGAATTCCACTTCCTAGAAGATGGAGCAAATGTAGTTTTTCCTACTCCTCCTACTAAGCATAAGTAAAAACTCCAAATATTATATATAAAACAAACATTTAAGGGGCGCCTGGGTGGCTCAGTCGGTTAAGCATCCAACTTTGGCTCAGGTGGTGATCTCACAGTTCGTGAGTTAGAGCCCTGCATCAGGCTCTGTGCTGACAGCTCAGAGCCTGGAGCCTGCTTCAGATTCTCTGTCTCCCTCTCTCTCTGCCCCTCTCCAGCTTGCTCTCTCTCTCTCTCTCTCTCTCTCTCTCTCAAAAATAAACATTAGGGCGCCTGGGTGGCTCAGTCGGTTAAGCGTCCGACTTCAGCTCAGGTCACGATCTCACAGTCTGTGAGTCCGTGAGTTCGAGCCCCGCGTCAGGCTCTGGGCTGATGGCTCAGAGCCTGGAGCCTGCTTCCGATTCTGTGTCTCCCTCTCTCTCTGCCCCTCCCCCGTTCATGCTCTGTCTCTCTCTGTCTCAAAATAAATAAACGTTAAAAAATAAATAAATTAATTAAAAAAAAATAAAAAAAAAATAAACATTAAAAATTTTTTTTTTTAATTTGAAAGATGGGGGTGCCAGGGTGGTTTACTCAGTTGAGCCTCCAACTCTTGATTTGGACTCAGGTCATGATCCCAGGGTCATGGGATCAAGCTCCACATCGATCCACGCTAAATGTGGAGTCTATCTAAGATTCTCTCTCTCTCCCTCTGCCCCTCTCCCCTGCTCACACGCTCTCTCTAAAATAAAATGAAATAAGAGAAAAGAAAAGAAAAGAAAAGAACAAATAATGCATTTTTTAAAAAATCTGAGAGATGGAAAGAAAAAGGCAGATTGGCTTGGAACTTCAGGACCAAAGGAACAACACAAGGGTCAATTTCCTACGTTTTCTTTTTGGCCTCATAACCCAGACTTCAAACTAAAGAGAGCAGCAATCCAGAAACACAAACAAGTGCAAACAAACAAACAAAAAAGTCTCAACTAAAGCCTGCTCTCTCTAGCCAAAAGGGGTAGCCTACAAAGACAGAAAATGTTCACAGTCACTGTTCTATTCCAGACAAACACCACAGAAAAGAACTATGGCCACACTCACACCAACACAGGCAGAGAGGCAGTCTAGGCCTGCACCTTTGCAAGGTGATTAAGAAAGCACTCAACACTCCAGTCAGGGTGTCAGAGAAGGCCAAGAAAGGAGCTGGGGCTTTCTTCACCACCAAATGTTTACAACCCTCTCTCCCACACCATGGTGTCAGCACAGACCAGGTATGGAGCCAGAACTCCCATCTGCAAGTTATTAGCAGCACCTCTCAGGTGTCAACAGAGGCCAAGTGGGAAACATGGACATCCACCCCCACCTAGCAGTAGTGAAGCAGTAACCCACACATTCTCATGCCAGGGTAGTATCAAAGAAAGCCAGATGAAAGAGTAGGTTTAAATGAGAGCCTGAAGGAGAGCCTGGGTGGCTCAGTCGGTTAGGCGTCCAACTTCAGCTCAGGTCACGATCTCACGGTCCGTGAGTTCGAGCCCCGCGTCGGGCTCTGGGCTGATGGCTCAGAGCCTGGAGCCTGCTTCTGATTCTGTGTCTCCCTCTGTCTCTGACCCTCCCCCGTTCATGCTCTATCTCTCTCTGTCTCAAAAATAAATAAACATTAAAAAAAAATTTTTTTAAATGAGAGCCTGAATCTCATAACATAATATGAAAATGTACAGGTTTCAATGAAAAATCATTCTTTATACCAAGAACCAGGAAGTTGTCAAACTAATGAAAAAGGGCAGTCAGTAGATGCCAACCGAGCTGACAGTGATGTTATAATTATCTGACAAAAATTTTAAAGCAGTCATGATAAAAATGTTTCAAAAAACAATTAGGAACACACTTGAAACACAAAGATTGAGAGCCTCAGCAAAAAAAAAAAAAATAATAATAATAATAATAATAATACCAAATGGAGAGTTTAGAACTGAAAAATACAACAACATAAATAAAAAAGAAAAAGAAAAAACCAACTCAGTGGATGGGCTCAAGAGCAGAGTGGATGGAACAGAGGAAAGAATCAGTGAACCAAAACACAGAACAGTAGAAATTATATTATCTGAACAACATGTGGGGGGAGGGGGGGGACTGAAAGAAATGAACAGAACCTCAGGGGCTGTTGGACTGTAACAAAAGATCTAACATCTGTGTCACCAGAGTCCCAGAAGGAGAATAGAAAGAAAGTGGGGCAATAAAGTACTTGAAGAAATAATGACTGAACAGTCCAAATTGGCAAGGGACATAAACCAACAGACTCAAGAAGGTCAGTGAATCCCAAACAGAATAAACCCAAAGAAACCCATGCCAGTTTAAACACATCATAATTAAACTCCTGAAAACTGAAGATCAAGAAAAAATATTATAATTAGCCATAGAAAAATGATACCTTTCCTATAGAGGAAACACAACTTAAATGATAGCACATTCTCATCAGAAACCATGGAGGCCAGAAAAAACACACAACACTTGCTGAAATAAAAGAACTGTCAAACTAGTAACCTACACCCAGCAGATATATCCTTCAGGATATTCTAAAGGGGAAATCAAGACATTCTCTTGTGAAGGAAAGCTAAGCCATTCTCGTGTAAAGAGAATTTGTTGCCAGCAGGCCTACTGCAAAAGAATGTCTATAGGAAATGCTCTAAACAGAAAGGAAATGATTTAAAAAAAAAAAAAAAATCTTGGAACATCAGTAAAGAAAATATGAAACGGTAAACAAAAATATGAGTAAAAACAATAGGCTTTACTTCTGTTAAGTTTTCTAAATTAGGTTTCCTGCTTGAAGCAAATTTAAAAACTGATGGGTCTAAATGTTTACAGAGGAAATGTTTAAGAGAAGTATAAATAAAGAAAGACAAAGGGACATAAAAGGGAGGTAAGATTTCTATACTTCACTTAAACTAGTAACACAATGTCACTAGTAAATTGTGATAAGTTATGAATCAATAATGTCATCACCTAGAGAAGCCACCAAAAAAAAAACTACAAAACTACAAAAAGGTACACTCAAAAACACTACTGATAAATCAAAATGGAATTCTATAAAAATATTCAAGTAACTCAAAGGAAGACATGAAAAACAGAAACAAAAAAGGAGAGAATAAACAGAAAACAACAAAACATTAAAGCCTTACCATATCAGTAATACATAAAATGTAAATGTTCCAAATATGCCAGACAGAGACTGATAGAGTGAATTAAAAAACATAACACAACTATACACTATCAATAAGAAATTCACTTCAAATATAATAATAGAAGCAGGTTAAAAGTTAAAGGACGGAAAATAATATATCATCCAAATATTGGGGCACCTGGGTGGCTCAGTCAAGTTAAGCATCTATTTTCAGCTCAGGTCATGATCTCACGGTTCGTGGATTCAAGCACCACGTCAGGCTCTGTGCTGACAGCTCAGAGCCTAGAGCCTGCTTCAGTTTCTGTGTGTGTGTGTCTCTCTCTCTCTCTCTCCCCCCCTGCCCCCCCTTGCCGCGCATGAGCATGCGCGCACGCGCTCTCTCTCTCTCTCGAAAATAAATAAAAACTTAAAAATTTTTTCTTTAAAAAGACTCTGATTTAAATAAAAACAAACATTAATTTTAACTAAATTATCATTAGATAAAGTAGACTTCATAGCAAAGAAAATTATCAGGGAAGGGAAGACCATTATATAAGGAAATGCTCAATCCACTAAGAAGATATAGCAATCCTAAATGTGTATGTGCCATACAACAGAACTGCTAAATATGTGAGGGAAAAAATGACATATTTCAAAGGAGAAATAGACAATTCCACAATTATACTTAGAGACTTCAACATCACTCTCAACAACTGACAGAAACAGATGATCACCAAAGATATACAACATAACAACACCACCAACCAATGGGATCTAATCAACATTTGTAAAACACTCTAACAGCAGCAGAATGCACATTCTCTTAAAGTATACACAGAATATATACCAAGAAAAACCATACTGTGGGCCATAAAACAAACTCAACAAATTCAAAAGAACTGAAATCAAACATAGTATGTTCTCCATCCAAAATGGAATCAACCTAGAAATCAATAATGAGATAACAAGAAATGTTCAAACCCTTAGAAAGAAAACAACATGCTTCTAAATAATTCATAGGTCAAACAGGAAGTCTAAAGAGAAATTGAAAAACACACTAAACTGGGGCACCTGCGTAGCTCAGTTGGTTTAGTGTCCAACTTCATCTCATGTCATGATCTCAGGGTTCATGTGTTCGAGACCCACATCGGGCTACATGCTGATAGTGTAGAGCCTGCCTGGGATTCACTCTCTCCCTCTTTCTCTGCCCCTCGCCCACTCTCTCAAAAAATAAACTTAAAAAAAAAAAAAGAAAAATATGCTAACCTGAATGAAAATGAAAATACAATATATCAAAATTTACAGGACACAGGTAATGCTGAGAGGGAAATTCACAGCTCCTATGCCTCAAGAACCTAAAGAACAAAAATAAATATAAGACAAGCAGCAGGAAGGATGGGTGCCTGCATGGCTCAGTCAATTAAGCATCTGACTCTTGATTTCAGCTAGAATCATGACATCAGGGTTGGTGAGTTCAAGCCCCGCATCGGGCTCTGTGCTGACAGCATGGAGCCTGCTTTGGATTCTGTGTCCCTCTCCCCTTCGTGTTCTCTCCCTTTCAAAAATAAACACATAAACATTAAAAAAAAAAAAAAAAGACAAGCACCAGGAAAGAAATAATAAAAACAAAGGTAGATATCAATAAAATTAAAAACAGAAAAATAGAAAAAAAAAAATCAATGAAAAAAATCTGGTTCTTTGAAAAGATAAATAAAATTGACAAATATGTAACAAAGAAGAAAAAAGAGATACAAATTACCAATATGAGGAAAGAAACCAGAGACATTGCTACAGGCCTTACAGCATCAAAAGGATAATAAAAGAGAACCCTTTTGGAGTGCCTGGGTGGCTCAGTCAGTTAAGCATCTGACTTCAGCTCAGGTAATGATCCACAGTTCATGGGTTCAAGCCCCACATCAGGTTCTGTGCTGACAGCTCAGAGTCTAGAGCCTGCTTCAGATTCTGTGCATCCCTCTCTCTCTGCCCCTCCCCAACTAGCGTTCTGTCTCTGTCTCTCAAAAAATAAAATTAAAACGTTAGAAATAAATAATAATAGAGAGAACTCTTTTAACATAAATTTAACAACTCAGACAAAATAAACAATTCCTAGAAAATGACACACTATCACAATTCACTCAATACAAAATAGTAATTTATACAGCCCTAGAACTATGAAGAAAAATGAATTTTTAATTAAAAATATCCCAAAATAGAAGTCTCCAGGCCTCGATGGTTTCACTGGAGAATTCTACAAAATGTTTAAAGCAGAATTAACACCAATTCTAAAGTCTCTCCCAGAAAATAGAAGAGGAGGGAGAAACACTTCCCAATTAATTTTATGAAGCTAGTATTACCCTATCATCAAAACCAGAAGAGATAGATAGATAGATAGATAGATAGACCGACAAACCGATATCCTTCATAAACACAAAAATCCCGAAGAAATACAGACAGTTCCCAATTTACTATGGTTTGAATTACAATTTTTCAAATTTACAATGGTGCCAAACAATACGCATTCAGTAGAAACCACACTTTAGATTTTGAATTTTGATCTTTTCCCAGGCCAGTGATGTGCAGTACGGTACTCATCCACGGATGCCGGGCAGAAGCAGTGAGCTACAGCTCTCGGTCAGCCATCCAGTCACACTGATAAAAAACCAATACACTTACAACCACTCTGCACCCACACAACCATTGTTTCTCATATTCAGTACAATATTCAAAAAGCTACATGAGATATTCAACACTTTATTATAAAACAAATTGTGTGTTAACTGATATTGCCCAACTGTAGGCTAAAGTTTTCTGAGCATGTTTAAGGTAGGCTAGCCGAAGCTATGATGTTAGGTAGGTCAGGTGTATTAAATGCATTTTCAACTTAAGATATTTTCAAATTATGATGGGTTTATCAGGATTTAACCCCATCATAAGTAAAGGAAGATCTGTACCAACAAACAGAATTCAGCAGTATATAAAAAGAAATATACACAATGACTAAGTTTATTTCAGGGAGGCAGGCTCATTCAATATTCAAAAATTAGTCAATATAATCCACTAAGGTAAAGAATAAAAATCACATGAACATATAATGAATGCAGTGAAAGCACTGGACAAATTGAACACTCATGATAAAATTCTCAGAAAATAGGAATAGAAGGGAACTTTCTCAGCTTGATAAAAAAGCATCGGCAAAAACCTTAAAATGTTATATTTAGTGAGGGAAAACTTGAATGCTTTCTCTCTAACATCAGGAAAAAGGCAAAGATGTCCACTTTCGCCAATCTGATACAGCACAGTTCTAGAAGTTCTAGCCAGTGAAAGAAAATGAAAGAGAAGGTATACACAGATTGAAAAAAGAACAACTAAAACTGTCCCTATTTGCAGATGACACTACTATCTACATAGAAAACTCCAGGAATCTACAAAAAAACTCCTACACTAGTAAGTGAGTTTAGCAAAGTCACAAAGATACAAGATAAACATATAAAAAGTAATTCGATGTCTATATACTAGCAATGAACACACCGACCAACATTTTAAAGATAATACCATTTACAATCACTTAAAAAAAATACTTAGGTGTAAATCTAACAAAACATATATTCATTTTGAATGTTAATCACTACATAAAGCTGATGTGAAGAAGTCAAAAGAAAGCTAAATACATTGAGAGACATTTCCATGCTTGTGGAAGACTCGTGATGTAAAGATGTCAATTCTCTATAAAGGGACATACAAGTTTAATGCAATTCCTATCAAAATCTCAGCAAGATATTTTTGTAGATATAGACAAGATTACTCTAAATTTCACAGGGAAAAACAAAGGAACTAAATTAGCTAAAACTTTTGAAAATCAAGAAGATTAAGGTGGGAGGAATCAGTCTATCCAATATCAAGACAGTAATCAAGACTGTGATATTGGCAGAGGGACGGACACAAAGATCAACACAAAAAAAGAGAACCTAGAAAAAGACCCATACCAATATACCTGAGAAATTTTTGACAAAGGTGCAAAAGCAGCCTGGTAGGGGAAAAACAGCCTTTTCAACAAATAGTTCTACCCTTTCAATAAATGATACTAGAGCAACTGGACATCCATAGGCAAAAATAAAAACAAAAATCTTTGAGGTAAATCTCACTCCTTATACAAAAAATTACAAAATTACAAAAATTAACTCAAAATGGATCACAGACTGTACATTTTAGTAAAACTATTAAACTTTTAGGGGAAAAAACAAACAGATCTAGGGCTATGCAAAGAGTGGTTATAATTGACACCAAACGCATGATCCATACAAGGAAAAATGTATAAATTAGACTTCATCAAAATTAAAAACTTCTGATCTGCAATAGACCCTATTAAGAGGGTGATAAGACAAGCTACAGAGTGGAATAAACTGCCTGCAAACCACATATCCAACAAAAGACTAGTATCTCAAGAATTCTCAAAACTCAACATTAAAACAAATACCTAGGGGCGCCTGGGTGGCTCAGGCGGTTAAACGTCCAACTTTGGGTTCAGGTCATGATCAAGCCTTCTGTGAGTTCGGGCCCCCCGTCAGGCTCTGTGCTGACAGCTCAGAGCCTGGAGCCTGCTTCAGATTCTGTGTCTCCCTGTCTCTCTGCCCCTCCCCCACTCACGCTGTCTCCCTCTGTCTCTCAACAATGAATAAACACTTAAAAGTTTTGTAAATAATAAAAAAATAAAAAATTTAAAAAAATACCTAATTCAAAGATGGGCGAAAGAAATGAAGAGGTAGTTCAACAAAGTGGATATACACATGGCAAACAGGCATATGAAAAGGTGTTCAACATAATTAGCAATTAGGGAAATGCAAATTAAAAGCACAATGAGATATTACTATACACATTATCAGAATAGCTAAAATAAAGCAGTGACAATACCAAATGCAAGCTAGGATCTAAAGACACTCAAATCCTCACACACTGCTAGTGGGAATGTAAAATGGTGCAGGCACTTTGGAAAATCAAGTTTCACAGTTCTTCAAAAAGTTAAACATAGAGTGACCACATGCTCCAGCAATTCCAGAGCTAGGTATATACCCAAGAGAAATGAAAACCTATGTGCACACAAAAAACCTTTACACAATTGTTTGTAACAGCTTTACTTTTAATAGTCAAAAACTAGAAACCACCCAGATCTTCTTCACTGGGTGAATGACTAAACAAACTGTGGGACAGCTATACTATGGAATACCCCTCAGCAATAAAAAAGAACACACTACAGATACACCAGCTTGGATGAATCTCCAGGGAATTAATGCTGAGTGAGAAGCACCAGTTCCAAAAAGTTATATACTATATGATTTCATTTATATAGCATTCTTGAAATGACAAAATTATAAAAATGGAGGACAGATTAGTGATTGTCCGGGGCTAAAGAGGGGATGGAGACAGAAAGTGGTTGTGTCTGTAAAAAAGGCAATATGAGGGCTCTATAGTGATGGAAGTATTCTAAAACTTGACCTTGAAGACACAATATCAACATCTTGGTCATGATATAGTTAGTGTACTACAGTTTTGCCAGATGTTACCACTGCAGGAAACTGGGTAAAGGTACAAGGGATCTGTGTATTATTCCTAATGACTACATGTGAATCTACATTATCTCAAAATAAAAAGTTTAATTTTTAAAAAAGCTAATAATGTATATAGTCACATCCACATCTACCATTTAAAATGCTTCTAATAGGGGCACCTGGGTGGCTCAGTCAGTTAAGCATCCGACTTTGGCTCAGGTCATTATCTTGCAGTTCTTCAGTTCAAGCCCCACGTTGGGCTCTGCACTCACAGCCTGGAGCCTGCTTGGGATTCTGTGTCTCCCTGTCTCTCTCTGACCCACCCCCACTCACACTCTGGCTCTGGCTCTCTCTCTCTCTCTCTCAAATATAAATAAACACTAAAAATAAATAAAATAAAATGCTTCTAATAACCTATTTTTTTTTAGATTTCAAGAGTTCTTCTCATTTCATTTTCCTCTTACTTTTGCTACTCTAATGCCAAAAGACCTTCATTGTACCCTTCTTCCTTTCACATGTCAAGAAATTCTTTTACCTCATCAAAAACAAATTGCTTAGCTAGCTCCCTATTTCTTTCTTTCCTTTTTTTTTTTTTGTTTTAATGTTATGTCCTTCCCAAAATCAAACTCCATACTAAAAGTGTTTCATAACGTAGACTCAGTCAAGCTCAGTATCTGCTGTTTTTATTTATTCATTTTGCTTGATAAGATCACATTTCATATCAATCCCTTTAGAGTTCTATTGTTTATTGGCACTAGAGCTATTCCAGTAAATGAAAGTTAGTTGCACTGTGACGATTCTTGCCTGCTTAGATGTTGCGCTGAATAATGTGTGTTTTCAAAGTTCTAAATTACAGGAAATAGAAGGGCGGTACAAAAACAAAAAAGCAAGCACAAATATGAGGAAAGAAACAAAAGTACAATTAGCAAAGAGAAAAACATAAGGAAGCAAGTTTCGAAAACAGAGATTGAGAACAATGGAAGCAAAGACACCTGGCTTGCGCACACAAGATGTCAGTGCCCCACTAGACAACATCATGGTGCCAAAAGATGTGCTTTCATCACAGAGTTTGTCAGGTTCCAGTATATAAAAGCACAATCAAATTAAAAGCCTGTGCTACTCCGCAGCTTTTTAATCAAAAACAAATATAGCAAAAGAGCCTGTATTTTAATCCAAATCATCATTTTTGGCAAATGGTCTTGATCATTTATCTAACATACAACAGAACATTTATCTAGCATACTAAACACTGGAAGCATCTAAATACTCAAAAAATGATAGAACTGCTCTAAAAAAATTTTTCATTATTGTCATTGTTTTTACTTTACTTTTGTTTTTATCTATGGATCAATCTGATTATCAAACCACAGTAGTGACGAAGGTAATTTCACTACAGTGCAAGGTATATGTTAACGTGATTATCTTCAAGACTGAACAGCAGGCAGGTATTTTAACAGAGTTCGAAGCCACATGTATCATCAAAAATCACATTAAGGTAATCTAGTTGGTTGCACTGTGAGAATTCTTATTAACTTGGATATTTCGCTGGGTAATGCATGTTTTAAAGTTCTAAATTACAGTTATACAAATACATACTACATGCTTAAATGTCTTTTTTATCAATCATTGTGCTCTTGGAGTTACATATCTCAATTTTTTTTAATTTATAAATCTAGAATGGTAGGTTCCATACATTCTAGGTAAATAGCCTCCTTAATAATGCATACATTTTCCAGACAGTATATTCCAAATTATATAGCTTAAGGCAAACATCTATGGTTACTTTATTCACTGGTAATTTTTTAAATAGCCAAGGCAGGTTGGTTATTTTTTAACATCAAATTTAAGATTGTTCTAAATAAAATCATCATGGACTTAGGGCGCCTGGGTGGCTCAGTCAGTTAAGTGTCCGACTCTCGATTTCAGCTCAGTCATGATCCCAGAGTCGTGGGATTGCGCCCTGCATCAGGCTCCACACTGACAGTGCAGAGGCTGCTTGGGATTGTGTCTCTCTCCCTCTCTCTCTGCCCTTCCTCTGCTCTCATCTGTGCGTGCATGCACACGCTCTCCCTCTCTCTCTCTCAAAATAAATAAACTTAAGGGGCGTCTGGGTGGCTCAGTCAGTTAAGTGTCTGACTTCAGCTCAGGTCATGAACTCAAGGCTCGTGAATTCAAGCCCCATGTCGGGCTATGTGCTGACAGCTCAGAGCCTGGAGTCTGCTTCAAATTCTGTGTCTTCCTCTCTCTATGCCCCTCACCCACTCACACTCTGTCTCTCAAAAATAAACAAACATTAAAAAAAATTTTTTTAATTAAAATCATTAATTTTTTTAAAAGTAGCATTTAAAAAATCATTGTGGATTTAACAGCATTTATTTCAGTGCTAGAAAACATCCTAAATTATTTCTAAGGAAGAATCTTAGCCCTATCATAGGATACTCTCACTCTACTTCTTCTGTAGGAATAAGGGGGCTACGTCAGCCTCTTCAACTTTTATAAAAAGGTACTGATCCAACCTCCAGCTGCTTTATTTACATTTATTTATTTGTTGGTTTGTTTGTTTGTTTGTTTGTTTTAAGTAGGCCTCATGCCCAGCATGGAGCCCAATGCAGGGCTTGAACTCACAACCCTGAGTTCAAGACCTGAGCTGAGATCAAGAGTCAGATCCTTAACCGACTGAGCCACCCAGGCACCCCTTGTTCATTTACTTCTAAAGCATATATAGCTCTGTACTTAATATAGGCAAGTGATTATTCAGAAAAATGGGCAAAAAAAAATATATAACTTTGTACTTACTGATACTCTTTAATTATCAAAAACTTGACTATTAAAAATAGTATTTATGAAGAATTAACCAACATACATGCAATGCATATACTCTTCCATATCAGAAATCATGGAGACTGGATACATATGCATCTTACTAAGGAAAGGGAGATAGAGCTCATAACTTTCTGAAAGTGATCAATGATCAAAAAATAAAAGTGGGGGGCTGAATAATGCACTTTCAACTTCCACTATAGATATTAAAACTCTGTGCCTTTATTAAGCCAAGACCAGCAGAGAACTGAATTCTTTTGGCTCCCTGCAGATCTGCCTTTACTAAATTGTATTTTGGTTATGCCATATGCTTTCACTAAAGGACAATATAAGAAACAGCCTGTCACATATTGCTGCATTTACTATATGGATATTAAAGTTACATTATACAGGGCCTTCTTTGTGAGGACATATGGGAGAAACAGTTCTCTGGTCTTACTCAGAACCAAGAATAGCTGTGCTTCTCCTTAAGTAACTACTTTTTAATTTTACAACACCATAATTCAAATAACAGTGCATGTCTCTTTTTTGCACTAGTTGCTGGAAAGCCCAGAGCCAAACTGATGGCCTACCTCCTTTACAAAATGTATAGGCCTTCAAATAGGAATCTTTTTTTTTTTTTTAATGTTTATTTATTTTTCAGAGACAGAAAGAGACAGCATGAGCAGGGGAGGGGCAGAGACAGAGGGAGACACAGAATCTGAAGCAGGCTCCAGGCTCTGAGCTGTCAGCACAGAGCCTGATGCGGGGCTCAAACTCATGGACTATGAGATCATGTCCTGAGCCGAAGTCGGATGCTTAACCGACTGAGCCACCCAGGCGCCCCCAAATAGGAATCTTTTAATTGCTCTCACTCTTGACTTCATAGTCTTCTTCCTACCTGTTTTTGTCTTACCCCAATTTCCTCACCACATCTATTATATGTACTTTGTAAATCACGTACATTTTTAGAAACTGTCTAATTCCTTTCTAGAACAAGGAGAGAATCAGAAAAAAGGAGAGATAAAGAATAGTCGATTGTCAATTAACCAGAATAAAAGATGACTAGTCAGATGTAACAGAAATAGTATTAAGTTACCTACAATTTAAGGGAAAGCATTTACCATTCTGCAGACATATAGAAATGTAAAATATAATATAAATTTATAGATACACACCACAAATCTTTTTTTTTTAATAGTCAAAGTATTAAAATATTTCATTAATGTTGTCACTGAATTCTCCTTCACTTGAAGACTGGAACAAAGTCCATGCAATATGGTCAGACTTTAAGCAAACTGTCATATTTGTTTTCCAAATACTTCAGCAAATACTACTGCATCACAAAAAATGCCTTTACTCTTCTTTCCCACAGCCATAGCACGAATCTCTAAGAAATAACCTATTAATCACCTCAGGTCTCAAGTGTTTAAGCTCAGCTCTGCATGAACTCAGTTTTTATTTTTACTAAGTCTTTCCATCCCACCCCTGCCTTTTCTGCTATTTCCTCCAAGCAAATTTACATTGTCATCATTGCTCAGCATCTCAATCCCGATTCACACATTTCATAGATCAGCCAGTCACTGATTTTATTTATTCAAGTTGCCTTCATCAGAAAGCTTCGCTAAGGCACATGATTAAAACAACTGCTGTATCATTGGCAAATGCTACAAATTACCAACTTCAATGACACAAAGAATCAGAAAATCTTTGCTTCCTTCAATGACCTAATTAACATTCATATATATTATGTTCCAAATTAAAACTATGTCATAGATGTCATCTAAATTTCTAAACTGCTTCCAAAACCATACTAAATAATTGCCCTTATCAATTACTTTTTGCAATAAATTCATACACTAGTTGTGTTGATGCTGGAAATTATGTAAACATGTGAAGAGATGCATCATACTTTAAGGTAAATAATTTATTAAAACATTGACAACTTCTGATTTGCTAAGAATTTTATTTGTATATAAAGCGGCCTTATCTAATACTGTTACTGCATTTCCCCCAAAATCTTCTGATTTCAAATTATCAGTCTCCTGATAGAAGATTTTTTTTACTCTTTCAAAATGTCTGCTTATTCATATACCTTTATGACTTAAAATAATGAAAAGGCAAGTTTGAAGCTTTCACTCCTTAAAAAACAATGGTTTCTTTTAGTAACCAAAACTCATTGCATTTTGTATACTCCTGCTGTATTTAAGCAAAGCATAACAATGAAAGGTTCTTTACTGATGCTCTTAAGTCAAAGAAAAATGCCAACTTTATAGAAAAATAAGCAAAGGAGACAGACAATACACACACACACACACACACACACACACACACAAAGATATACAAAAAGCCTTTTAAACATATGAAGAGATGTTCAGCCTCACAATAAACTACAAATGATAACTACACAGAAATACCATTTATCATTTATTACATTGGCGAAAAATCAAGTCGAATGCACACTTTGTTGAAAAAACTATGGAGAAATGAGTAATATCATAGAATGCTAGAGGGAGAACAAAATGATCCAACCTCTAAAAGGTATAATACCTACCAAATTACATACATACTCATCAGTCTACCCAACAATCATTCTTCTGGGAATTTACCCTACAGATAAAGTATGAAAAGTACAGTAAGAAATGACCAATGTTCAAGGTTAATGATTGCTGCATTATTTTGCCTAGCAAAAGACTAGAAATAACCCAACTAAACAGAAATAGGAGACTGGCTGAATAAACCACAGTATATTCACATGATGGAATACTATGTAGCCGTAACAAAAAAAAATCAGGAAAATCTCTGCATATGGGTATGGATACACCATCTGAAGAGTAAAAAAACAAGCTGCAGAACTGTATATATAGCACACTACTTATTGCATAAAAGGGGGAAAAATAAAATTATAAATGCTTAGTTTTGCATTAAAAACACAATGAAAGTGGGGCGCCTAGGTGGCTCAGTCGCTTGAGCATTTGACTTAGGCTCAGAGCCTGGAGCCTGCTTCAGATACAGTCTCACTGTCTCTCTCTCTCTCTCTCTCTCTCTCTCTCTCAAAAAAAAAACAAACATGAAAAGGATAAACAACAAACTAGTAAAATAAGGAAACAGAGGGAATGGGAGAAAAGATATATTTATTAGGTCCATGATTCTTATCCTTTTCTTTCCATTTTTTGAACAAAATATTTCAAGCCCGGACAAATAAGGATAATTCATCTATTTGTATTTTATCTCCAAAGTTGTATCTCCAGGAGATCAGTTCCATCAGCATTATATATGAGATCTGACAACTAATAAACTCTTGGTATTCAACAAAGGAATGGCTGACAAAGACTATCCTCCCATTTATATTCTCTCTCTGATTACTAATGTTGTGTAGTTTGAATCTAATTAATCAGATAACACATCAGAATAACCTTCCCCTGGAAGAACTTCAATGAAAATTTTTGTTTATTTAGCCCAAATAAAATCAGACACAGAGTCCATTGCTAACTGAACCAAATCACTATTGTCTTATCAGCTACAAGAGGGCTTTTTTAGTTTTTCATTTTTCTAATTTGCTTAACGATTCAATGACATTATTAAAATAAAACCTAACTTCTCTTTATGAAACCACAAAAACTCATTCTCCTATTCCGTATGGTAATGAAATTTATTTAATGCCACCCATCCCCTTTCTCCCATATGTATAATTCTAATCCTAATCTCTCTCTCTCAAAAATAAGTAACATTTTTAAAAATTTTAATTATATGTACTTCCAAAAAATAAATACATCTCATAAATTGAAGTTTTCCAGATTTTCAGCAGTTTTGTTTTCTCTCAAAAGGCTAGACACGTTTTTTAAGACAGTTAATCCACAAACCAGTTCATCAGCCCCAGATAATTAACAGTTTGTGGTACAATTCTTGTATCCTATTCTTTCAATAAATATTTATTGAGCACCAACTATATGCCAGGCACCCTTTTAGATTCCCAGGATACAGCAGCAAACAAAAGAAAGAAAATCTCTCCCCTCCTGGAAAACAAATTCTAGTGGAGAAGCCTATGTGTCAGGCAGTAGTTTAAGTGCTATGAAGAAAAATAAAGTTCCTCTCCTTCTAGTCCCTGTATCAATAAATGGCAACCACCATTCACCCAGTTACTTAAGCAAGAGCCTTGGAATCATCCTTAATTCTTCTCTTCTTTAACACCCAAAATTAATCCAACATTTTGGCTCTACTTTCAAGATATATTTTAAATCCACCTACTTCTCATCACCTTCTCCCCAACACCTTATTGCATGCCACAGCCACCTCCTGCCTGTTATTACTGCAAATACCCCTTGACTGATTTCTGTTTCCTCTCTTACTCCATCTCCACACAGCATCCAGAATGTTCCTTGTTTAACCTAATTCAGAGCATGTCACTCTGCCGCTCAAAACTCTCCTATACCTCTTAGTCTACATGATCTGGACCCTGACTAACCTCCTACCATCACCTCCCCCCATTACGCTTCTCCTGAGAGCTTTCACGCAACTGTGCCCTCCATCTGGAAAAGACTTCTCCTGGAGAGCCACATGGCTTGCTCCTTCATTCTGTTCAAAGCTTTGCCACAGTAACCTTTTCTAAACACCTAATTGAAAACAATACCCCATCATGTGAAACACTAATCACTAAATAGCATTACTTTATGCATCTGTTTGTTTGTTTATTCTTGTGAGTGCTCCACTAGAATGTAAGGTCCATAAGGGCAGGAACTCATTGGATTTGTTCTCTGCTGTACCCCAGAGGTGGTAAGAACATCCAGTGCATAAATGTTGCTCAATTAATATTTGTTGAATGAGTAAATTCATGAATAAAGCCACTAAAACAATATAGCTATATAATGTATAACCATGCACGAAACTGTATATAACCTATTAACTGGAAAACCAAGATAAAACATGATGGTACTCTTCTAATACCTAATGTACTAAAATATATATGGAAAAAGCCAAAAAGAAATATGCAAATCTAAGAGTTTAGACAGGGTGGTAGGAGTAAGTTTTTACTGTCTGTTTCTTATTTTTAAAAATCATATTACATTTTGGGGCGCCTGGGTGGCTCAGTCGGTTGAGCGTCCGACTTCGGCTCAGGCCGTGATCTCGCGGTCTGTGGGTTCAAGACCCGCATGGGGCTCTGTGCTGACAGCTCAGAACCTGGAGCCCGCCTCGGATTCTGTCTCCCTCTCTCTGCCCTCCCCCACTCATGCTCTGTCTCTCTCTCCCTGTCAAAAACAAACTTTGGAAAAAAAAAATCATATTACATTTTTAAAAAATAAGAAATAAAAATCACATTACATTTATAATTGAAATATAAAAATATTACTTTTAAAAGGGAGCTATTATTAAAAAATAAGCAATCAGCAATGAGAGATAATTTCTTTCTCCTCATTGTCAAGGAGGGAGTATATCAGAATCACCTGAGGGGCTCTTATAACTTTGTTTCCTGTCTTTTCCTCCATTCTCCACTCCATCCCAAAATAATTATGTTGATAGGTCTGATTGATTATTGATGAATATTATATCCCTCAAATAGGTGAGTGCAAGCAAAAAAAAATAAAACAAATATATAAAAAAGACCAGCAGCCACTAAACTAACATAACTCCCAAAATAGACTTAAGGCCACAAAGCAAACTCAAAGGTAACAGGCAGAAGATGACTCCTATTATGTGAGTGACTACTACATGGCAGGTACCGTGAAAAATGCTTTATCTCATTTTTTTTTAATACTGTCCCTGCAATGTACATGGTATCATCTCCATTTTAACAGAAGAGAAAAATGTGCCCACTTGGGTGGTCAGTTGCTTATAAAAATAATTAACTGCTTACAGAGGTCCACGCATGTGCCAATAATGATAACACATCATGAACCAAAGATTATGATTAGCTGGCTTTTGTACAACTTAGATAATGGGGGAGGGCAGACAATGGAAAACAAAGCCATGTGGCCAAAGGCACAGAGGTAGCAAATGAGGAAAACAGGTCCCCATATTTAATTATCAAATGACTTTAAGCGAAACAGTTTTTGAAAACATCACCCAATTTGTTTCCTGTAAGAACCGAATTTACAACTTAGTTAAATAAGCAAGATTAAAAAAAAAAAAAAATTGTTCCTAGACCAATAGTATAGATTTCTAACAAAGTATATAAAGCAACAGTCTAGAAGGAAAGCACAAGAAAAAAATAAAAAATAGATACACTGGACTACAAAGTAACTTTTTAAGCTTATTTATTTATTTTCAGAGAGAGAGCGTGAGGGAGAGAGGGGCAGAAAAAGAGGGAAAGAGAAAGAATCTCAAGCAGGCACCACACTATCAGCATGGAGTCTGACGCAGGGCTCAAACCCCAAACCGTGAGATCATGACCTGAGCCAAAATCAAGAGTCAGATGCTTAACCAACTAAGCTACCCATGCGCCCCTGGACTACATAAAAATTTAACTTCTGTGCAGCAAATGATACCATCAAGAAAATGAAAAGACAACTCACAGAATGTAAGAAAATATTTGCAAATCATATATCTGGTAAGAGATTTATTTATATCTAGAATATAAAAGAACTCCTACAATTCAACAATAGAAAGACAAACCAATTAAAAACTGAGTATGAGTAAAGGATCTGAATAGACTTTTCTCCAAAGAAGATACAAACAAATGACTAATAAGCACATGAAAAGATTAGCCATTAGGGAAATGCAAATCAAAACTACAGTGAATTGCAGCTTCAAACCCACTAGGATCCTAGCATTAAAAAAAAAAAAAAAAAAATCATAACAAGTGCCGACAAGAATGTGGAGAAACTGGAACCCTCATGAATTGCTGGTGGGAATGTAAAATGGTGCTGACATTTTGGAAAACAGCTTGGCAGTTCCTCAAAATGTTAAACATGGAGCATCATATGACCCAGAAATTCTACTCCTAGGTATATGCCCAAGAGAAATAAAAACATATGTCCACACAAAAATTAGTACGCTTATGTTCATAGAAGCATTGTTCTAACAGCCCCCAAAGGAAACCTAAATGACAATCAACTGAATAAATAAAATGTGGTATATCCATATAATACAATTCAGTATTGCTGAATACTACTCAGCAATAAACAGAAATGAAGTACCAATACAAGCTACCACATGGATGTGCCCTGAAAACTTGCTATGTCACCAAAAAAAAAAAAAAAAAAAAAAAAAAAAAAAAAAATGATGAAAATGTTCTAAAACTAAATTGTGGTAATGTTTATACAGTTCTGTGAATATGCTAAAACCAGTGAAATGTATATTTTAAATGGGTGAACTGTTTGGAATATTAATTATATCTCCATAGAACTGTATTTTTACAGGCAGTATATTTCACTGCTAAATTTAAAAGCTTAAAAACAAAATCTTAAATAGCAGTTAAGACTGAATGTTGGGGCCCTGAGTGGCTCAGTCAGTTAAGCATCAACTTGATCTGAGCTCTAGTCTTGATCTCAGGGTCGCTGGCCATGAAGCCTACTTTAAAAAAAAAAAAAAAAGACTGAATGTTAATTGCTGGTATCCAAAGAGCAAAATTAGAAAATGATTTCTCCTGAATGTTATATGAAAGTGATATTATATGAAGTGATATGAAAGAAGACTAGAAATATAGAGATGGGATTTGAAATATGAAAATGTGGAGCTACTGTTCTTGAGTGATTTCTGATCAATATTTTAGTATTAGCAGTACAGAGCAGGAATCAATATCATTTTAAAAGCAAGACAGGCCCTAATATCTTATGGGCCTCTTTCCTCATCTGCAAATTAGGACTTGCAGCTAACGAAATAATTTTTAAGATAAAGACAGAGAAGAAAGAGATGGCTGCTTTCCCAAAAGAATTTGCTGGGCAACAGCCTCTATATGTGCAGATATGCTTGGGCCTTTCAGAATACAATGAAAAAGGAGAGGCACTCTCCCTTATGGTATATGGAAACTGACTACCATTGCATTCACTGTTCAAGATTAAAATAAGGATAAATATAAAATGAAAAAGTCAAGCTACTCTGGCTTCGCAAACCAAAAGGAGTAGGATTGGAAGAATAATTTGGTATCACAGAAGGGAAAGAAAGTAAGTCATGATTCACAAGTAATAGTTGGCAAAGGAAAGAGTCTGGTTAAGCAATGTAGCTAAATGGATTTTTGTGAAGAGCAGGAACTGTAGGGATGGCTATAATCTTATACCTTATTATCTTATATCTGCTACCAATTCACTGTTATTGTCTGTTCCTTAGTTCCTCTTCAGTTACAAAACCTAATTCAGGAACAGCTAAGAATCTGGTGCTTTAGAAATACTACTTCAAAAGATGTAAGAAATAGAAAGGACTACGATGAGGGGAAGAGGCATATGAGATTAACAGTTGAGGGTAGAGTTCAGGAAGAGAGCCTACTGCCTTAAATATATTTAATGACTGCGATGGAAAAGGAAAGGAGGTAATAATGATGGAGGTGCATCCAGGGTAAGGCATGGGCTCTGAAACATCAAGTCTGTGCATGCTGCTGCCTGTAAATGGGATAAGGGGAAAAAATGAGATCATCCTCTATGAATATGGACAGGAACAATGTAGACTAAAGACAAAGACAGTGGGTATTAGTACTTGATTTACAGAATGTCAAGTGATTGAATGTTTGCGGATGATAGTAAGATTTAGGGTTATCTGCCAAAGACAGGATGAGGCCAAAAATGAAGAGCCCCTACTAATGATCCAGGGAGTCCGGAAAAGCAACTAAAACTGGGAGGCTAGTGCCTTAACTCTCAAACCCCCCCCCTTCTTTTTTTTAATGTTTTATTTATTTTTGAGAGAAAGAGAGAAAGAGCGTGAGCAGGGGGGGAGCAGAGAAAGAAGGAGACACAGACTCTGAAGCAGTCTCTAGGCTCTGAGCCATCAGTACAGAGCCTGATCCGGGGCTCGAACCCACCAACC
Source organism: Panthera uncia (assembly GCF_023721935.1). NCBI lineage: Eukaryota > Metazoa > Chordata > Mammalia > Carnivora > Felidae > Panthera > Panthera uncia. The sequence goes on from NW_026057578.1 coordinate 87,069,611, forward strand.
ACGAGATCATGACTTAAGCCGGAGTCGGATGCCCAACCAACTGAGCCATCCAGGAGCCCCTCAGACCCTTTTTTTTTTTTAAACCATGTCCCCTTTGGGCAAAAGATCCCTTCATCCACCTACCCCCACAAAACCCCACTTTCCAGTGGAAAAATAATTCAGTAATAATAATAAAGCGAATTTTAGGGAGAAAAGGTAATGTATTTTAATCCTAATGCATATATCCTGAATCAATACACTAGAAAGTTACAGGCCAAAATTTGGCTGAACAAATATGCATTATGATTCAGTGAAGAATTAACATAATAAATCACAACAAACTATACTGACAACACTAAATTAAAGTCACTTATCATATAAACCAAGGACAGCAATTGAAAACCACAACCAACTCAAGACAATATTAATGGTGTTCTGATAAAGAACCCTTCTTTAAAACTCTAGCAATCCCAGATGCTCCAGTGGGAACTTTGCTTGGCTCAGTAGCCAAATATCTTAGTTAAATACTGAAACAGCATCCTCAGTAACTCCAGTAACATTTTGTGTTATAAAAACCAAATATTAATAATCGATAGTAACACACTTAGAATACTGATAAGCAGTCTGCAGTTTTTATAAAAGTAAAGATAATGAAATAAGGATCATTCACCCTTAAGAGCTCAAGAAAATGGGAAAAGAAAGCAGTATGATGGTCATGATCCCAATGCAATGAAGGACAAAGGCAAACTACTAAAGATGGTCATGACCAGAGATGGCACAGAGAGAAGTAGGCTACCATTGTGCCCTGGAGAAGAAAGATGTGCAGGTGGAGATAAGGAGTAGAGTCTCCAGCCTGCCCCTCCTTCAAACACTCTTTCATGAGACAACTCTCCCTATGAAAACAAAACAAAACAAAACAAAAAAACAACAAGCAGTGAGTAATAACTCCTTTGAAGGGAGAAGTAGTGCCCCAAGACTGTGCAAGGTGGGTAGAATTATCTGTCTACTGACTGCATGAAGATCAGGAGGTACAACAGGAAGGATGAAAATGAGTAAGTTCCAGGGCACTAGTAAACTGAGGGGAAAGGGAAAAGTGGTTGGAAATTGGATCTGGTGAATAATTAACAGGAAGTATAGTATACGATAATCACCAATTGAGACATAACAAAAAAGGTTAAGAATGCAGACCCTGGATCCAGAGAGCCTGAGTAGGAATCACTACTCCCCTACTTTATTTTCTCTGTGACCATGAGCAAGTCACTTAACCTTTCTGTGCCTCACCTGTAAAATGAGGATAATAACAGTACCTAATAGGATTGTTCTGCAGTTTGAATAAGTTTCACTTGTAAATTGCTGAATACAATTTCTTGCACTGTACATAGTAAGTGGTACCCAAGTTTTGTTAAATACACTAAGCTGAGGTAGGTGGAGTTTGTTTTGACATTTACAAACAGAATGGGGGTGAGAGGGCAAAATAATGGTATGGGGGGGTGGGCAGAAGGGGTGACAACTTTTTCTCAGCGATGAGACTACCTTGAGGCTGCACCTTTGGAACAGGTCGTCTTACTAACAGGGTTCAACAAGTACCCGCTACCCAGAGTGGGGCGCGGGTTGAGGGAAACTTCCTTCCAGGCCTAAGATTTTCAGAAACTCATTTCTGAGAAGTGGTTGTGATTTTATGGAGCCAAGAGTGTAATTTCCCATCATCAGACTGTGACTGAATTTGTTTTGTCCGTAGAGCAGGACTTATGTCTAGGACAGGATGGGGTCTGAGTCGGAGAGGAAGGGTGATGTCCCCAGGGGGAAGATCTGCTAAAAGCCACCATCTGCCGGGCGCGCTCTAGTCGCCCAGCTCAGGGCCGGCCTCGGAGGCAGAACCAAGGCTGCCCCAGCCTGGAGGAAGGCAAGAGGAGCCTCCGGAGTAACTGGGCTGTGGGCGTCGGCGGTCGAGTAGGGACCCCATGTCCGGGCTGTGGAGGGAGACCCGCCTTGCCCAGGGTGGAGGTCGCTCGCCGGGATCCCCGAAACGGGGGGCTGGCGCTGGCCCTGCGGGCGGCCGGCCAGGCACACAGCCCCGAAGGAGCCTGGCCCCCGTCCAGCCCGTACCCGCCCGTCGGTGGCCCCGGTCCCCGGCGGGTACCTGAGGGTGGGCCCGATGCAGGCCGTGTCGGTGCTCTCGATCTCTCGCAGGATCCGCTCGTGCTCTGCCGCTGTCTCCAGGCTCTCCGCCTCCGCCATCTTACCCCTCTCCATAGATTGGGGGCGCCAGGCAGTGCGTCCCCTCCTTCAGCCCCGCTCACCTTTCGTTCCCTCTCTCACCCTAGGCTCCAGAACCTCCCCGGCCTCCGGCTACCCGCAGGACGACCCCTCCCTCGGGCTCGGCACGCCCCCTTGCATCACCGCGTCCGCCGACGTCCCACGCAATGCCCGCTGGGACTTGTAGTTCACTAGGCAACGATCGCCTGAGCCCCGCTCATTTATTCTTTGAATCCACAAATACGTGTTGAAAGCCCCACTATAAGCCAGGAACAGTTAAAGATACCGCATGTGCAATGGTGATCAAGTTAGGAAATGACACTGATTCTACAGCTTCTTCTTTAAGGCCCTTGCTACAAAGTGCACAAGGCTCTGGACACTCAAATAATAAAAGACAAAATGGGTTTCCGCAGGCAGCGATCTTACAAGCTTTAAAAGGGGGTGGGAGGGGGGTTGGAGAATCCCCAAACTAAGATAAGATAGAATGTGGCTGTAAGCCAGTTAAGCTTACTCGTGTAAATCGAGTTCAGGGCTACTTCTGGCTATGAAGGATTCATAGAAAGGTTGGGTCTGGTAGTTTAAAAGTTGTGACTAGAAGGTGTTAGGAGCGCCCAGAAAGCCAAGAAAAACTTCATATGCACTGGCGTGTAGAGAAGCAGTAGTAAAAGATGGGGTTGCAAATGCACCCTGAAGAGAAATACTGGGCTGAGAAATTGTGTACCTTACTCTGATGGTTACACTTGGTCAAACAACCATCTGCATCTGGAACACTTGTAAACTTTTTTTTTTTTTTTTTTTTTTTTTTTTTTTTTTTTTTTTTTAATACAGACTAAAGGTGTAAACCCTCTGAACATCCTGATCCAGGGATTTGCATTCAATAAATTACCCAGGTTAGAATTTTAAAATCGTATTTATTGATCACTGCTTCAGTTTTTACGTAAGACAATGAATGAGAATCCACCCGAGGTTTTAAAGAAGAGTGACACAATCAGAACCTTGACGTTAGGAAATGTGATCAAGAGCAATTGTGCAACATGAGCAGAGACAAAACTTGGAGGGGCACCTGGGCGACTCAGTCAGTTAAGTGCCGGACTCCTGATTTGGGCTCAGGTCATGATCTCATGGCTGGTGGGATCCAGCCTGGTGTTAGGCTCTGAGCTGACAGCACAGAGCCTGCTTGGGATTCTCTCCCCCTCCCCTTCTCTCTCTTTCTCTTTCTCGCTCTCTCAAATCAAATAAACTTAAAAAAAGATAAATTTTAAAAAATAAAAAATAAAATTTAAAAAAATGGGAATGCAAGCTGGTGCAGCCCCTCTGGAAAACAGTATGGAGTTTCCTCAAAAAAATAAAAATAGAACTACCCTACGACCCAGCAATTACACTACTAGGCATTTATCCAAGGGATACAGGTGTGCTGTTTCGAAGGGACACTTGCACCCCAATGTTTATAGCAGCACTATTAACAACAGCCAAAATATGGAAAGAGCCCAAATGTCCACCGATGGATGAATGGATAAAGATGATGTGGCACATATATACAATGGAGTATTACTCTGCAATCAAAAAAAAAAATGAAATCTTGCCATGTGCAACTACGTGGATAGAACTGGAGGGTATTATGCTAAGTGAAATTAGTCAGAGAAAGACAAAAATCATATGACTTCACTCATATGAGGACTTTAAGAAACAAAACAGATGAACACAAGGGAAGGGAAACAAAAATAATATAAAAACAGGGAGGGGGACAAAACAGAAAAGACTCAAATATGGAGAACAAACACAGGGTTGCTGGAAGGGTTGTGGGAGGGGGGATGGGCTAAACGGGTAAGGGCCACTAAGGAATCTACTCCTGAAATCATTGTTGCACTATATGCTAACAAATTTGGATATAAATTTTAAAAAATAAAAAATGAAATTAAAAAAAAGAAAAGAAAATTTGGAGATAGCTGAATGCTGTAAGAATTTTAAGGCCTAATCCAGGGAGGTGGCAATGAGAATGAAAGAGAATAAATGGAAAAAAGTAGAACTGTCATGATTTACTAGATATGGGGATGGAGGACCTTGGGTATCACTCCACAGTTCGGAGCAAAGTGACTGGGAGAATTGTTTGCCATCAGCAACAAAAAAAAGGCATGCAAGAACCAAACTGGAAGTTGAGGCCAAATCATTTCTGCTCCACACATGCACCCAATGTTTATAGCAGTGCTTTCAACAATAGCCAAATTATGGAAAGAGCTCAAATGTCCATTGACTGATGAAGGATAAAGAAGATACACACACATACACACAATGGAATATTACTTGGCAATCAAAAAGAATGAAGTCTTGCCATTTGCAACGATGTGGATGGAGCTAGAGTGTATTATGCTAAGCTAAGTGTATTAGGGAAGGACAAGTATCATATGATTTCACTCCTATGTGGAATTTAAGAAACAAAACACATGAACATAGGGGAAGGGAAGGTAAAATAAGATAAAACAGAGAGGGAAGTAAACCATAAGAGCCTCTTAAATACAGAGAACAAACTGAGGGTTGCTGGAGGGGAGGTGGTTGAGGGGATGGGTTAAATTGGTGATGGGCATTATGGAAGCCACTTGTTGGGATGAGCACTGGGTGTTATATGCAGGTCATGAATCATTTCTACTGAAACCAATACTACACTGCATGTTAACTAAGTTGAATTTAAATAACTTATTAAAACATAAAGAAAACTTAACTATTATATGACATTAAAAATAAATAAAAATAATAAATAAATAAAAATAAATCATTTCTGCTCCAGCCATATGCCATGAATTATTTATGATGCAATCATTAGAGAGAAAAAGAAAACACTCTGTATTCTGTATAGATACGAAACTATCTCCAAATTGTCGGGTTGAGCAAAGCATGTCGGGAAAAAGCAAAGCATGAAACAGTATAGAGAATATGTTTTCTATTTTTTGAGAAGAATAAATATTTATATATATGCTTACATATATACATGAAATATGACATAGAATATCCCTGAAAAGATACCCAAGAAACTGTTAACAGTAGTGGTAGCCAGGAGAGGGATCGGAAGGAAGGGGGCTGAAGTAAGAGAAAGATCATTTTTAATTATGTATGCACTCTTGGAATTCTTTCCTTTGTGCATATATTGCTTTTTTTCAGTAAAAATGGTAGTTATTAACTGAAAACACATTTTAAAAATAAACAAATAGTGAGGAGAATGAGTTACAAGTCCTGGTGTTTGCCAAGAAATGAGCAAGTTGCCAAACCTGTCTGTTTCTAGATAATCTCTGGCTGTCCTCATTTTATTTAATTACTCATGCTTAAACAACCCCAGACAGATGTAGGAGGGGCAGGGAAAGTATGGACCCTTTCATATTTCTAAAGATCCCTTAAAATACATGACAGACGGTCCCTTCAGCATTTTAGCATCTCGCTCAGCAAAAAACTTTTTGTCCATCACAGGAAGAAGACTGGTATGCAGACCGGATATGTATAGTAGTGATTAAACTAGCTTCTGCTACTGTCAGCAGCTTTTTTGAGGCCCCACTGAATCCAGAGATCTGTTACCAGCAAGGGTGTCTGGAGTGAGGGGTGTACAAAAGCTCCAGTGAAGACAGGCTGCCTAATCTGAATGCCTGCTAAATAGAGAGAATGTCAGGTCAGCATGGAATGACCAGAAAAGCACTCAACTAAGACTCGGGGGGCCTTTAATTCAGTTCCAGCACTGGTAGTTAAAAATGTATTCAGCACTTTCTGTGCACCAGTCTCAATACACAAAGTAATCACTTCACATACATCATTAAATTCTTACAGTAATCCTTTGCAGTAGATATCATGTATCCCATTTTACAGATGAGAAAGCTGAGAGATTAGGTAATACCTCAAGTCTCACAGCTAGTAAATGCTGAAACTGGTATTCATACTTAAGTGCACCTGATTCCAAGACCCATTTCCTGACCACTTGGCCATGCCATCTCACCCATACCCTCCACTGCCACGAGTTTATGAGTGACCTTACTCAAATCACTCAAAGTCTCTCTGCATCTGCATCCACATCAGTATAATGAATCGTATAATTTCTCAGCCCCCCTCCAAATCACCTTGAAGACCTCTTCACAGAGCTACCTTCAGGGAAATGCAAATCAACTGTTACACGGTTTGTCTGAGAGTTTTTTTTCAGATTGTCACAAACCAGCAAACCGTTTCTAATAAATGTACTGAAAAACATCCGCATATAAGTGGACCTGCACAGTTCAAACTCATGTTGTTCCCGAGTCAACTGTATGAATACATGACCCCACATTGTTTCTGTCATACTGTGTGATCTGAAGCAGTGGCAATACTAACAGCTACCATTTATTAAATACCTGCCAGATTCCGGGGAGGGGGGGGGGTGCCTGGGTGGCTCAGTTGGTTAAGCATCTGGCTCTTGATCTTGGCTCAGGTCATGATCTCACAGGTTGTGGGTTCGAGCCCCACACTGGGCTCTGAGCTGACAGCACGGAGCCTGCTTGGAATTCTGTCTCCCTCTCTCTGCCTCTCTCTCTCTCTCTCTCAAAATAACTAAATAAACTTTAAAAAAAAAAACACTTGCTAGGTTCTAGGAACATGATATGATTTCTCTCATTCACTCCTCACAGTCATCCTGCTGTGAGACAAAAATTGCCGTCTCCATTTTAATGTTTTTTTATTTCTTTTTGAAGGAGAAAGAGAGACAGAGCACGAGCGGGGCAGGAGCAGAGACAGAGGGAGACACAGAATTCGAAGTAGGCCCAAGCTCTATGCTGTCAGCACAGAGCCCGAGACGGGGCTCAAACTCACGAACCGTGAGATCATGACCTGAGCCAAAGCCAGACGCTCAACCGACTGAGTCACCCAGGCGCCCCTGCCATCTCCATTTTAATGATGAGAAACGGAGGCCCAGTGTGGTTAAATAACGTACCCAGGTCAGATGGTAAATAACTAAGTGACAGACTGAGGTTAGGAGTCAGGCCTAACCTCAAAGCTCATACACTTTTTCTACTGTTTTTACTGGTTTTTTTTTTTTTTTAACGTTTATTCCTTTTTGAGACAGAGAGAGACAGAGCATGAACAGGGGAAGGTCAGAGAGAGAGGGAGACACAGAATCTGAAACAGGCTCCAGGCTCTGAGCTGTCAGCACAGAGCCCGACGCAGGGCTCGAACTCACAGACCGCGAGATCATGACCTGAGCCGAAGTTGGACGCCCAACCGACTGAGTCACCCAGGCGCCCCTGTTTTACTGGTTTTCAAGTCTGTCTGTCCACCTGTACCATGAGCTCCTTGGGGACAGGGGCTTGCCCCAGCTGATAGCTCACCCCACACGATCTACCATGTCTTGGGTACAGAGCCTCAGTGCTCCTTCTTTCTGTCTCTCTGCACAGTCCTGAGGTACAATTCTATGCCGGCAGGAGGGTGAAGGAAAAGAACAATAATTGAACAGCCGATGAAAGCAGCTCAGCCCCTAGGGCTCTCTTCATCATCATGTTTGCTGCTCCCGCCTCTTTAGGGGCTGTGAGGAGGCCTCCCTGGAGTCTGAGCTCACTGGGTCCCCTGGGCAGTGATGTCACCCTCCTGCTCTGCCAGACCCTTGAGGTCACAATCATACTGACATCACCCATGTTTCCATAGGGCTCAGTAAGGAACTGCGACCTCGTCCACATGCTCCTGCCTGAGACAACTTCTGTCATCATGATTTTGGGGGGTCTTTTCCTTTGCCCAAAGGTCTCATTTCATGTGTGAGCAGCTTTTCTTCCTCTCACCCTAATCTGCCTGTCCCTGAAAATGGTAAGCTTCACTCACTACTTTGCTCTACACATACACTGCCTGGAATCTCTGACACACCAACATAACACAGGAAACACAGGGAATTAAAAAAAAAAAAAAAAAAAAACTTCCCCAATGATCTTGTCAGACTGGAGAAGGGAGAAGCAAAGCAAGAGTAAATTAGGACAACTTGTCAACTTTTCCAGGACCCGACTGTCACGGGGCTGCTCTACTTTAAAGCAGTTGGAGGGGCGCCTGGGTGGCTCAGTGGGTTAAGCGTCCAGCTTTGGCTCAGGTCATGATCTCACAGTTCATGAGTTCAGGCCCCGCATCCAGCTCTGTGCTGACAGCACAGAGCCTGGAGCCTGCTTCGGATTCTGTGTCTCCCTCTCTCTCTGCCCCTCCCCGCTCATGCTCTCTCTGTCTCTCTCTCTCAAAAAGAAACATTAAAAAAAATATTTTTAAGTAGTTGGAAACGTGTAAGGCCTTCCAACCCTGAACTTTTGGGTTTTTAACTTGTCAGTCTTTGTTAGCCATAAGGAAGCCATCTCCACAGAGGGCTTCTCCCCTCCACCCACCAACCCCTAGTTTAATTCATTTTGGCAAGTAATCATCAACCAACCAAATAGTCATTAACCCAAATACCTGGCATGATGGGATATGGTTGAAAACACAAATGAGGTGGTGTATGGAAACCAAGTTGACAATAAATTCATATTAAAAAAAATAAAAAATAAAGAAGAATAAAAAAAAAAGAAAACACAAATGAGACAGCTATTCCTCAGCTTCAAATCCTCACACCGTTCCCACTGCACTTAGAACAAAACCCAAACTTAACCCATGGTCCTGTGCACCTTCCTCCTGACTCCCCACCCCCGCCACCCAGCTCCATCATGCACCGCTCTTCCTGTGTTTGCGCCCTCCAGCTGCACCAGCCATCTCACAGCCCCTCAAACACACCCAAATCTGGACCATTCAGGCTTCACAATTTACATATCTGTTGCCATCCACAGGATGAGTGGGGAGTTAGTAGGTCTTAGGTTAGTCACCTCCTCAGAGCCAGTAACAAACAATGGCACTGATGTGCCTGACAACTTGAGCATGGTGTTTGAAGTATTGAAAGTCCACATTGAAAAGATCTGACAGGTCTGGCCACTAAAGAAGCAGCAATCAAGCCAGGGACCTCAGGGCATGGTCAAGGTGTTGCTTCTGTAGCGGAGCTGCGGGTGGGGGCTGAGTTAGTGCACTGAGTTCCTCTGCGGTAACAGCACTGGCTTAGGGGCTAGCTCCCAAGTTAGAATCTCGGCTGCCAAGATGAAGACCCCATTCCTTTGCTTCATAGCACTCATCCCCACTTCTAATTATATACTTGTTTTTATTTATTTATTTATTCATTCATTCATTCATTCATTCATTCATTCCTCCCCCGCTGTAAATCCAAGGCTGCAGGACCATGTCTGATCTGGTTAATGTATACCTAGTATCTAAATCAGTGCCTGGCATACAGTAGTAGGTCCTTAACAAATCTTTATTGACCAAATGAATGATAAAAAGTGATCCCTGCATTTGGAGAGTGTCTCGTCTCATCTAGAGAAGCCAACTATTACACACAAAGCAGGTCGAAATTTTGCTTTATAAACTGGGCACGCAAGAATTGGTGCATTACTATAATCCCCTTCAATCAAACTGAATCTGCCTCAACTCTCTGGTTGGCAGAAATTCAGTCTCAATTCAGGCTTGCACAGAGGCCCAGGGTATTGTCTGGAACAGAACATTCAGAGGGGCTCCTCAACTGACATGTTCATTGTCCCCGCCCCGGGGGTCCTATGAAGTTGCTCTACAGTCTCCAAACCACCCTTCCCCTAAGTAAGCCTTGTGGGGTTAGTAACCCTGGTGTCTGGGGCACACTAGATGGCCATCCTTTTGTCCTGTCTCACTACCCCCACGGGGCACCCCAAGGGGACAGGCCACATGCTTGGGAACCCCTAAGTCACTTCGCTAATCTTGAAAAACTCTGCCCTCCCTTCTACCCTCTCCACTTTAGCCTTCTCCCATCAGACACTAGCATGCTCCCTCTCCCGATAGCCTAGGATGAAGCCACTGAGGAACTCAGACTTTCCTCTGACTACTTTCATTTATGTCTTGCCATGTAGATGGCTCTGAGACCATGGTATCCAAAGCCAAACTGCCTCCTTGGAATGAGAGAAGGAAATCAGCAGAGTAAGAGCCCGTGTAAAAGCTCAAGACCTTATTCTCTACAGCAAACAGGCAACTTCACAAAGACAGAATACAATCAAGTGCTACGCTGAAAAAAAACAAGTCCAAATGTGTATGGTGTGATCAGGGGTGTCTGGGGTTAGTTTTTCCTTCATCTCCACAAGTCTGTCTTAACCTCCCTCTCACAACCCATGTGCCCGTCTTAGACAAGCTCATCCTGTGCACACTAGAGACGTTCCTGAATACACATTTACACCACAGTCTTATCAATGGTTCTACATCCGCGGTGACTTGGATTCCCCCACCCTTTGTCTAGCACCACCGCTACCATCAGAAGGCAAGGTTTAACATCTTCTGCCAGGACTCCTGCAATAGTTCACCAACTCATTTCCCTAAAATCCTCCTTCCCCATCATTCATTCCCTTTGCACTTCCATTCCAAAATCATTTTTTGAGCAACTACAGTGACCCTAACTGTGTAACCTGGGGAAAATACCCTGTGCCTCAACTCCCTGTAAATCAGGATGATAAGAACACCTCTCTTACAGCATGATTATATATTCATAAAACAGTGCCTGGCACATAGTAAGTGCTGCGTCAATGTTGGCTCTGGCATTTGTTGTGGCTCTTGTCATTACTGTTGTTATTGCTTGCGAAGTACTCTCAGATGCTAGAGACACAGTGGTAAATGAGAGAGACAAAAATCCTTGTTCTTACAGAGCTTACAGCATAGGTGGGGAAGAAGAAAAATGTGTGTGTGTGTGTGTGTGTGTGTGTGTGTGTGTGTGTGTCACATGCATGTGTAAAATCTCAGCTACTTACAGGGGCTATTTATCGAATTAAAATGGAGTGATATACCACTTCACACCCATTAGGAAGATTATTTATTTAAAAAAAAAAAGAGGAAATAACGAAGGTTGGTGCGGATGTGGAGAAATTGGAACATTTATGAGTATTGGTGTGAATATAAAATGGTGTCACTACTGTAGAAACAAGCATGGCAGTTCCTCAAATAGTTAAGCACAGAATTACCATATGATCTGGCAATTCCACTTCTGGGTATATATCCAAAAGAACTGGAACCAGGGACTCGAACAGATGCTTGTACCCTAATATTCACAATAGCATTATTCACAATAGCCAAACGATGGAAACTACCCAAGTGTCCATTCTTTTCTGTGTATGTATACATATAATATGTTATATATTAATATATATATTAATATATATATATATATGAATATGAGTCAACCTTAAAAAGGAATGGAATTTTTTTAAGATTTTATTTTTAAGTAATCTCTGTCCCCAACAGGGGGCTCAATCTACAACCCCAAGATCAAGAGTCACATGCTCCACCAACTGAGCCAGCCAGGGGCCCCAGGAATGGAATTCTGACACCTGCCACAACATGGTTGAACCTTGAAGACGTCATGCTAACTAACTAAAATAAGCTAGATACAAAATGACAAATATCGTGTGATTCCACTTTCATGAGGTACCTAAAAGAGGCCAATTCATAGAGTCCAAAATTAAATCACGGTTGGCAGGGGCTGGAGGTGCAGAGGGGGGGTGAGAGTTGTTGTTTCATGGATATGCAGTCTAAATTTGGGAAGATGAAGAAGTTCTGGAGATGGTTGGTGGCGATGGTTATCCAACCATGTGAATGTACTTAATGCCACCGAATTATACACTTAAGATTATTGAGATGGTAAATGTTGTTATGTATATATCTTGCCACCATAAAAATACATAAATTTTTTTTTTAAAGCAGAGTGGCCTAATAGCGCCTGCACACATAATGTGTAGATTGATGGTTAGAGAAGGTGTCTCTGAGGAAATGACATTTAACCCGAGCTCTGACTGACAAGCAGCCAGCCAGGTGAAGATGGTGGGTGAGGGGGAAGCCGGTCAGACAAAGGGTACAGAGAGTGCAAAGCCCTCAGGCAGAAACACAGTTTGTTGTGGTGGTGGTGATTATTTTAAAGTTTATTTATTTATTTTGAGAGGGAGGCCAGTGCAAGCAGGAGAGGGGCAGAGAGAGAGGGAGAGAGAGGGAGAGAGAGGGAGAGAGAGGGAGAGAGAG
>NW_026057578.1:87081932-87107190 GCF_023721935.1 Panthera uncia
GAGAGAGGGAGAGAGAGGGAGAGAGAGGGAGAGAGAGGGAGAGAGAGAGAGGGAGAGAGAGAGAGAGAGAGAGAGAGAATGAATCCCAAGCAGGCTCCACCCTGTCAGCTGTCAGTGCAGAGCCCAACACGGACTCAGTTTCACAAAATCGTGAGATCATAACCCGAGCCAAAATCAAGAGTTGGATGCTTAACTGACTGAGCCACCCGGGCACCCCAGAAACATGTTTGAAATGTTCTGGGAGCCTAAGGAAGGCTAATGTGGTGGGGTTATATGGGGCAGAGGAGAGAGAGTGGCTGGAACAGAAGGTAAAGAGGTGATCACAATGACCACGGACAACTCTCTCAAGAAGTTTTTCTATAAGGGGAAACAGATGGGACAGATGTCAAAGGGGCCTGTGGGGAGATTTTTAGTTTAGTTTAGTTCTCAAGATGGAATGATCTAGCAGAGAGAGAAATGACCATGCTAAAGAGAGAGACAAAGTTGTAGGACAAAGTCCTTGAGTAAAGAGAAGGAATGAGGTCCAGACCACTAGTGGAGTTTCTGGTGAGAGTTGATGCCGGCCTAAGTCCCAGTTCGTGTATTTAACAATACAGGGACAGGGCATACTGTCCTGTCCTTGTATTAAACAATACTGAAATCCAGTAACAATGACTTAGCTGGTGGCTCCGGGAGATATCTGTTCCTGGGAGATGAGGCTGTGACCCCACTAAAATGACTTGTTCATCAAGACTCCTTCAGACCTTCACCTAATGACTTCACCTCATGCCCACCATTCCAAAATGGTTATACACGTGCTCAATCCTAACCAGCTCTCCTCCTTTCAAGACCCACCTTAAAATCACCCAGCCCTGGCCCTAAAACTATATATATCCTGTCCTCGTGTCTCTATTTGGAGACACCACTAAGATTCCAGCAAGTGGAATTCTCCCTTATTGCAGTGAGTCTAACAAACCAAGCTTAACGAGATAAACGAACTTTACTGATGGTCTTTTGGGGAGTTACCACTGGCTGTTGACAGAGGCTGGGATATTCACCCATTGCAACAGGAAGTAGGGTAGAGACGAAAGTGTTCTGAAGCGGTGGAGAGGTGATGGAGCCATCTTTCTAAAATATAAAAATTACACCACCACTACCATGTATTGGTTCCCTATTGCTCCTGTCACAAATTTCCGCAAACACAGTGCCCTGAAACAACACAAATGTATCCCTCTTATAGTTCTGTAGGTTGGAAGTCTGAAATGGGTCTCACTGGGATAAAATCAACGCGCGTCAGCTGGACTGTGTTCCTTCTCAAGGATCTAGGGGAGAATCCATTTCCTCCCCTTTCACAGCTTCTATCTGCTAATTGCATTCCTTTCAAAACCACCAATCCTGTCACTCTGACCTCTGCTTTTGTCATTACAACTCCTTCTCTGACCCAGACTTTCCTGCATCCCTCTTTCACTTATCAAGGCCCTTGTAAGTCACCTCACATTGGGCCACATCTGGCCCACCAGAACATTCTGGACAAACTGCCAATGCAAGATCCTTAACATCTGTAAAGTCCCTTTTGTCATGTAAGGTAACACGTTCATAGATTCTAGGAATCAGAACACAGAATTCCTTGGGGGCCACTATTCTGCCTACCACATACTATTATAAACCTATGATATTGTAATTTATAATAAGTATATATTTTTGTCTTCACCCGTGGTTCTTGGCTCAGAGCTCCCAAAACCCTTGGAATTTCCTAAGGGATTAGAGCAATGGGATCATCTTTTGTTATAATATTTGGTCTTTTGTCCTCAGTGCCTGAGTGGGAAAGCTGAAATGGGTGTCTTGTTATTCATAACAAGCTCTTTCAACCACACAGTTTATGTTAATAAGGTTACTATTGAAAAGCCCTTAGGCAACCTAAGGAAGGAAGCTGGTTGCCAGGGAAACCAAACTGCTTTGTAAATTTAAACTCCACCCTCAACCTTTAGGGAGAGAAGAGGGGCTAGAGATTGAGTTCAATTACCAGCAGTCAATGATTTAATCAGCCACACCTACATAATGAGGCTCCAAAAAAATCCCTGAACTTTGGGGTTTGGAGAGCTTCCAGGTTAGTGAACCAGAATGCAACCTGTGCCAGGAGGGTGGTGCACCCTGAAACACACAGGGATGTAAGCTCCTGGGTTCAGATCCCTCCTGGACAAACCCTGATATACCTCTTTATCTGGCTGTTCATTTGCACCTTTGATACCCTTTGTATAAACTGGTAACCTAAGAAGCAAACTGGTTTCCTTAGTTCTGCGAGCTAACAATTTAATCAAACCCAAGGAGGGGTGCATTGGCTCTATAACTGGTTTGATTAGAACCAAAATTGGAAGGGTAATGGGGAAAGAGTCATTTCCTACATCGCTGGTATAAGTATAAATTAGTTCAACCTCTAGGGAAGGCAATTTGGCACTACTGATCATAATAAGTGCCAGTATTTTGTAATCCAACAGATGCACTAGTAGAAGTTTATTCTACAGATATTCCCACATATGTGTAAATGGTACCATTCATGTACCACTGTTTGTAATAGCAAAAAGACTGGAAATGTCCATCAGTAGAGAAATGGTTAATAAATTAAAGGCATATCTTGGAGATATTGTAGGTTCGGTTCCAGACCACCGCAATAAAGCAAATATTGCAATAAAGCAAGTCAAATGAATTTTTTTTTGTTTCCCAGTACACATAAAAGTTGTTTCACCTACACTGTAGTCTATTAGTGTGCAACAGAATCATGTCAAAAAGAACAAGGTTTATATCTTAATTTAAAAATACTTTATTGCTAAAAAAAAAACAACAACAACAAAAAAAATACTTTATTGCTACCACTGTCTTATACCATTCACGACAGGAAACCATCAAAACCCTAGAGGAGAAAGCAGGAAAAAACCTCTCTGACCTCAGCCACAGCAATTTCTTACTTGACACATCTCCAAAGGCAAGGGAATTAAAAGCAAAAATGAACTATTGGGACCTCATCAAGATAAAAAGCTTCTGCACTGCAAAGGAAACAATCAACAAAACTAAAAGGCAACCAACGGAATGGGAAAAGATATTTGCAAATGGCATATTGGACAAAGGGCTAGTATCCAAAATCTATAAAGAACTCATCAAACTCCACACCAAAAAAACAAATAATCCAGTGAAGAAATGGGCAGAAAACATGAATAGACACTTCTCTAAAGAAGACATCCAGATGGCCAACAGGTACATGAAAAGATGCTCAACATCGCTCCTCATCAGGGAAATACAAATCAAAACCACACTGAGATATCACCTCACGCCAGTCAGAGTGGCTAAAATGAACAAATCAGGAGACTATAGATGCTGGAGAGGATGTGGAGAAACGGGAACCCTCTTGCACTGTTGGTGGGAATGCAAATTGGTGCAGCCGCTCTGGAAAACAGTGTGGAGGTCACTCAAAAAATTAAAAATAGATCTACTCTATGACCCAGCAAGAGCACTACTGGGAATTTACCCAAGGGATACAGGAGTGCTAATGCATAGGGGCACTTGTACCCAATGTTTATAGCAGCGCTTTCAACAATAGCCAAATTATGGAAAGAGCCTAAATGTCCATCAACTGATGAATGGATAAAGAAATTGTGGTTTATATATACAATGGAATACTATGTGGCAATGAGAAAGAATGAAATATGGCCTTTTGTAGCAATGTGGATGGAACTGGAGAGTGTTATGTAAGTGAAATAAGTCATACAGAGAAAGACAGATACCATATGTTTTCACTCTTATGTGGATCCTGAGAAACCTAACAGAAGACCATGGGGGAGGGGAAGGAAAAAAAAAAAAGAGGTTAGAGTGGGAGAGAGCCAAAGCATAAGAGACTCTTAAAAACTGAGAACTGAGGGTTGATGGGGGGTGGGAGGGAGGGGAGGGTGGGTGATGGGTATTGAGGAGGGCACCTGTTGGAATGAGCAGTGGGTGTTGTATGGAAACCAATTTGACAATAAATTTCATATTAAATAAATAAATAAATAAATAAATAAATAAATAAATAAAAATACTTTATTGCTGGGGTGCCTGGGTGGCTCAGTAGGTTGAACGTCTGACTTCAGCTCAGGTCATGGTCTCGTGGTTTGTGAGTTTGAGCCCTACATCCAGCTCTGTGCTGTCAGCTGGGAGCCTGGAGTCTACTTCAGACTCTGTGTCACCCTCTCTCTCTGCTCCTCCCCCACTCACACTTTGTCTCTCTCTCTCTCTCTAAAAAAATAAACAAAAATTTTAAAAATACTTTATTGGCTAAAAAATGCAAACCATTATCTGAGCTTTCAGTGAGTTGTAATCTCTGACCGCATACCATATAACAAATGTAACAATGAAAAAGTTTGAACTATCATGAGAATTACCAAAATGTGACATAGAGACATGAAGTGGACAATTACTGTTGGAAAAATGGTGTCGATATACTTGCTCAACAGAGGGTTGCCACAAACCTTTAATTTGTAGAAAAACAGTATCTGTGAAGCACAAGAAAGGGAAGTGCAGTAAAATGAGATACACCTAAGTGATAAATCCATACAGTGAAACACGATGCTGCCATAAGAACGAATGAGAAAGCTCGCCTGGTATTGAATCAATAATCTCCTAGATACATATTTTTAATAAGCTTGTTACTTGGAATAATTTTAGATTTCGAGAAAAATTGCGAAAATAGTATAGAGAGCTCCTGTACACCCCTCACCCAGTCTCGGTCTCCCCTGATGTTATCATGTTACATTACATGTGTGAAAGGGTTCCAATCTAAAATGGAACTGGAGGATATGAATTGGCGAATATCATGTGTGCACCCTCAGAAGAATGGAACTTAGTGGGGCGCGTGGGTGGCTCAGTCGGTTGAGCGTCCAACTTCCACTCAGGTCACGATCAAGCCTTCTGTGAGTTCGGGCCCTCCATCAGGCTCTGTGCTGACAGCTCAGAGCCAGGAGCCAGTTTCAGATTCTGTGTCTCCTTCTCTCTCTGCCCCTCCCCCACTCATGCTCTGTCTCTCTGTCTCTGAAAAATGAATAAACCTTAAAAATTTTTTTAAAAAAAAGAAGAAGAATGGAACTTAGGAACTGAAAGACTGTTTTCCCGTAAATGCCCAATTTACAGAAGACTGAGACTTATGTCCTGACCAATGAACATCCACAAAGATCATCTCCCCATCCTCAAGCCAACGAACTTACTGCTTGGACTCTGGCTGGACTGCCTTCTCTTTGCACCCCTCACCCATGAGTCAGTCTGCCCAAACTCTCAGAAGACACGCCTGTAGCTTGCTATAGCATGCATTTCCTGAAAGGCAATTCCTCTACTCGTTCCGAATAAACCCAGTTTCTGGTAATTTGAGCTCACCTCAGTTTACCTTTTTATGTAGGTCAATATATGATACATTGTCAAAACTGAGAGACAAATATTGGGACATTTCTGCTAAATAAACTCTGGATTTCACTGGATTTTTCTGTTAATGTCCTCTTTCTCCTCCAGGATCCAATCCAGGGAATCGCACTGCATTTAGTCATCCTGTCCCTGAGTCTTCCCCAGTCTGTGACAGTTTTTCAGGCTTTCCTTATGTGAATACCTTGAGCAATACTGGTCAGGTATTTCATAGGATACCACTCAATTTCAGTTTGACTGACATTTTTCTCATGACTAGACTAGAGCTCTGAGCCTCTGGAAAGAATACCACAGAGGTGAAGTGGCTTCTCTTTGCGTCATAGCAGGTGGCACGTAAATCTACACATCACTGGTGATGTTTACCTTGATCATATGGCTAAGGTACACAGTTTCTCCATGGTAATATTACTATTTTTTGTATTTTTTGTTTTTGAGACAGAGAGAAAGCATGAGCTGGGGAAGGATGGAAAGAGAGGGAGACAAACGGAACTGAAGCAGGTTCCACACTGAAAGCAGAGAGCTGTGAGATCATGACCTGAGCCCAAGTCAGACACTTAGCCGACTGAGCCACCCAGGTGTCCCTAGTATTACTATTTTTGCCTTTCCAAACTCTGTTCTTTGGAGTTCAGTCACTAAGTTAAGTTCATTCTCATGTGTGGAAAGGGAACAAAGAAGCTCCACCCCCCAGGAGGAATATCTACATAAAATAAATGAAATTTTTGGGAAAGGAGGATCCCCTCCCCCCATTTACTTACTTATTCAAACATCAATTTTTATGTTTTGGGTAACAACCCAACACTACATTATTTATTGTATTGCTCAGATTGTTCAAGCTTTGGCCACTGAGGGCTCCCCCAGGTTGGTTCCTGTGTTCTTTCCAGATGCCCCCATCCTGTCATTTATTTGAGCATTTCCTTAATTTTGATTGTTGCCTGGAGGCCAGCAGCATTTCTCTCTCTCAGCACCTGCTCCTTCCTCTGTGGCTTCTGGTGTTTCCTCCCCTTTGGTCTTGTAGCCGCTCCCCCTAAGCTTCCCCCACTAGGCTGGGCTAGACGAGCCCTTTGTGGAGGGCTGAAATCAGAAACACCATCCCTCAGCTGTGTCTGTCCCCAAGACAATTAAGAGGCCCTGCATGAAAGCCCAGGGGTCCTGCTCCCAAACCTCCTTCCACCTGTGGTACAGGGAGTCCTCGGGGTGCAGAGGTGGGGGCCTACATCTCTCATGTGACCGCTGTCACCATGGCACTCTGGTGCAGCTTCTCCAGGGACCAGGACCCAGGGAGTTAGGTCTACAGAGGAGTGGCTGGCTACCCTTTCTCCAGAGTTTCTCAGGGAGGGCCTGGTGAGATGAAGTCACAGATTTGTTGAGCTCCTATGACCTGCGCCTTGGGATTTCACTCTTCTCAGATCTCCTGTCCGATGTTTACCTCCTAATCCAAAGCCACCGTGTCCAAGTTCTCCTTCTAAGATGACTGACAGAGAAAACTTCCCCTCCAAGGATACTGACAGAGAAAGAACTGCAGGGATGTGGGCATCTGCTGGTATCCATGCATTCTGCAAAGCACCAAGTGACAGGGGAAGGTGAAGTACAAGTGTGAATGTAGGCACGCATGGGCATGGAAGGGTGAGTGTGACCTTACCCTTGAGTCATAAACTCATCTTTCATTCCTTGCTCCCAGATTCTCAATAGGTCTTCTCTCCACACCCATGCTACCATTGCCTCACTCAGATCAGAGCCATATCCTCCTGATGTGCTTGTCCTGTTCCAAGTCATTGTACAGATTTTTTTTAGAATACAAATCACATTATGTCACTAATCTTTCAAACCCTTGAATGGCTCTACATTGCCATCATGATAAAGACCCTCAACTCCTTCCCTTACCTTGTGCCACTACCCCATCACTACCCAAACTGCAGCCACCTATGCTGCCCTTCACCCTAGCTCCTTGGCCTGCGTCCTCCTCCCTCCAAATCCCCATCTCTTCATTCCTATTCCTCTTCCTCCTTCAGACATAAGGGGTCTGTTAAATGAATGCAACTCTTTGGTGTCATTTCCCTCAACTACGAAATACAGAGGAAGAAAACCCTAAAGGCTTGTCAGGGGCTGGGACACCTGGCAATGGGGAGATGATGGTGGTGGGAGAAGCTGCCACAGTGGTGGCCCCCAGCCTTCAGAGTGGGGTCTCCGGGTGCTGAGGCAGGTCACGCCCTCTCTGCCTCACTCACACTGCAAGGGCCAATGCTCCCAAGTGTCTGTCTGAGACCTCATGAGAGAGTAGCTGCAGTGACAACAAAGACATTTGTGAGGTGGGGGCTTCACCCAGCTGTGGTGACACACCATGGTTAGGAGCACAGACCCCGAGGAGCCCTGGTCAATAAGAGCATCATGGAGGAGGAAGAGCCACAAGGAGACTCACCCTCAGCCATGACTGAACTCAGAGAAGAGGGCAGAATTTTTTTTGACTGAGTCTAGATAATCCTTCTGGCTTTTATCCTCCTGGGGCCATCAGGAGAGTCTTTTCCAGGGCCACAGACACTTGTATCTAGCCAGGCTTCACTTGCCTTCCCGAAGAAGGGAGAAGGGAGCCTGGAGGCAAGGGACGGAAGGAGAAGCGAGGTTTCCACTGGCCCCAGCGCCACTCCAGGAACCTTCAAATTCAGCATCTGGCTGTTCCACGGGACTGTCAGAGATTCAGCCCAACGGTGTTTTCAAAGGCTGTTCTGGCTAACCGTCCTCAACACAGCTTCTCTCAACTTCCCAGGAAAGCACCCATAAAACACAGAACAAAGAGGAAAGGCAAAAACCACTGCAAACTTATGCCAGAGCTCAGAGAAACCAATGATAATTGCAGGCAGATAGAGCCAGGTCTACCAAACCTTAGTGACGCCAAGGCAGTTTTAGGAATTTTAGTCTTCGCCCGCTTGGGATGCTTTCCCAATGCTCAGATTTTGTAAGGTGTAGGGAGGCCATGGATTTTACTTAAGATTAGATGACAAGGGGCACCTGGGTGGCTCAGTCAGTTAAGCATCTAACTTCCACTCAGGTCACGATCTCATGGTTCATGAGTTCAAGCCCCATATCTGGCTCGCTGCTGTCAGCATGGAGCCCGCTTCAAATCCTGCCCCCCCCCCCGTCCCTCCCCTGCTTGTGCTCTCTCTCTCAAAAATAAACAAACATTAAAAAAGAAAAAGACTACCTTAAAAAAAACACGATTAGATGACAAAATTTGGGGGGAAAACTGATGAAGTGGCAAATCAGGAACACCTTACAGTATTAACAAATTAAAACAAACACTGGGTGCCTGGATGACTCAGTTGGTTAAGCATCTGGCTTTGGCTCAGGTCATGATCTCATAGTTCCTGAGTTCAAGTCCTGCTTTGGGTGAGCCCCACTTCTCTCTCTCCCCCTCTCCTCTCTCTGCCCGTTGCTCTTTTGTGCCCTCCCCCAAAAAAACCACTTTGTGAAAAAATAACCAAATTTCTTTCTTTCCTTCTTTCTTTCTTTCCTTCTTTCTTGAGAGAGAGACAGCAGGGGAGGGACAACAGGAGAGGGAGAGAGAAACATACACACACAGAGAAAGAGAAAGAGAGAGAGAGAGAGAGAGAGAGAGAGAAGCTTAAGCAGGCTCCATGCCCTGTGAGAAGCCCAATATGGGGCTTGATCTCACAACCAGGAGATCATGACCTGAGCCTAACTCAAGAGTTGGATGCTTAACCAACTGAGTCATCTAGGTGCCCCCTCAAAATAACTAAATTTCTTTAACACCATAAGGTAGTTGTTTTATGTGTTGTATCTTGAATAGGACTCAAGTACAGAAAATTCACTATGTACCAGCAACAGCGGTGTTTTAATGCAAGTCGGTGCCATATTTGCTCATTTGTGAGAAGCAGGACAGCAGAATGATGAAGAGTAGATTCTGAAGCCAGACTAGAGACCAAAGGGTTATGAGAACAAGGAGGTCTTCCCACCTGGGCAGATTCTTACAGGGCAAGAAGGGGTCTGGACTTTATGCAAGTGAAAAACCTTCAGATTCTGTGGCCATCTCACAGAGGTCATACCACAACATGGTGTCCCATGCTCTGGTTACACTGGGAATCCTGGTTGGGGTCATATCTAGGGCTGAAAAAGACCAAGGCAGACATACATATTATTTTTTAAATGCATACAACAAGAATGGAGAAAAAATAATTTTCAAAGCATCAGAGAAAAAAAAACCTTAAAATACTTTCAAAATACTGATAAAAATACTTACAATACTTTTTATAGAATAATGATAAAAGTAGCATCTTGGGAGCCATCCAAACCTCACTGAGGATCAGCATTAGAATAGCTGTGTGATGCAGGGCAAATCACTTTAACCCTGTGTGAGCCCTATCTGTTGGGAATAATAATAGCACTTCCTACACAATGAAATGTTAACTGAGATAATGATTGTTTGGCACTGAGTCCCTGGTATATGGTGCTGTTATTACAGATGATTGATATAGGTGGACAAGAAAATCAAATAGTTCCTTTCCGGTAGTTCCTTTTTTGGTTTTGGGTACATAATTTGAACCCACTGAAATCCTTGTTTCATAATACATGCCCACCAGTGGTTGTAGAACACATAAAAAATGGAGTTCTGTGTTGGGATTGGATGCTTGGAGACCATCTGGTTTC
Organism: Panthera uncia; assembly: GCF_023721935.1. Lineage (NCBI taxonomy): Eukaryota > Metazoa > Chordata > Mammalia > Carnivora > Felidae > Panthera > Panthera uncia. The sequence continues at coordinate 87,092,007 of NW_026057578.1, forward strand.
AACAATTCAGAATAATTCTAGGATTGAGAGAAAGCAACCGGGGTGCCTGGGTCGCTCAGTCAGTTAAACATCCAACTTTCGCCCAGGTCTTGATCTCGCCGTTCGTGACCTCAGGCCCCACATCGGGCTCTGTGCTGACAGCTCAGAGCCTCGAGCCTGCTTCAGATTCTCCCTCTCTTTCTGCCCCTCCCCTGCTCACACTCTGTCTCTCTCAAAATTAAGTAAACATTTAAAAAAATGTTCTTGGGGCACCTGGGTGGCTCAGTTGGTTAAACGTCCGACTCTGGCTCAGGTCATGATCTCACAGTCCGTGAGTTCGAGCCCCGCGTCGGGCTCTGTGCTGACAGCTCAGAGCCTGGAGCCTGCTTCAGATTCTGTGTCTCCCTCTCTCTGACCCTCCCCTGTTCATGCTCTGTCTCTCCCTGTCTCAAAAATAAATAAAAACATTTAAAAAAAATTTTTTTTTAATTAAAAAAAATTTTTTTCTTAAATAAAAGAAAACATGCTCCTGCACCTGTATACCCATACCCGACACATGTACATACCACACTTGTGCGCACACACCCACACTTGTACATCATACTTGTACACACCCACACACCATGTACGCCCTTACACTTGCACACACACACACACACACACACACACACACAAACACACATAAGTGTAAGCCCTTTCCAACTGGTCAATGACTCATACCAACCTGCTGTCATCCTCAAGAACATCCCAATCTTGTCCCAGTTATGCAAGTGTAGGAACTTCAAGATTTTGAAGGTTGTGTCAGATCTTATGGGAGTGGGCTCTGACCTATGAGGGAGGGTGTATTGTGACTCTCCTTAGAGGGGCACAGTGGTCAAACTGGAAGGAGGGAAGGGCCCTCTGCTCTGACAGATGGCTAAGTACTTTCCGAAGAACAAGTAAGTAAAAGACATACATTTTGCATTTGTCTATTAGTTTTTAAAAAAGAACTTTTTTTCTCTTCTTTTTTCTAATTAATTTACCTCCACAGTTATTTCTTTACTCCTTTCTTAAGAATCTGTTGCTTTTCTAAAATTCTAAGTGACGTATTCAGTTGATTAAATTCTCTTTGTCTTGGCTAACAGAAGCATTTAAAGCTATGAGTTTATATCTGAAAACAAAGCTTTGTCCATATACCTTAGTGTTGATATGTTGTGTTTTCTTGCTTATTCTTTTTCTAAAGATTCTGGTATTGTAATTTTCATTTCTGTATGACTCTAGTGCTGTTTAGAATCATTTTTCCCCCTCTTATGATTTCCAAGTGGCTGGGTTTTCTTGTGTGTGTGTGTGTGTGTGTGTGTGTGTGTGTGTTAAATATTTATTGGTTACAATGTGGCTACAGAATATAGTTAAGTATAATTTCTGCTTTATGGAATTTATTAAGGTTTCTTATGTGCAATTTCTATGAATATTTGTAGCTGATGTGCATTTCACAAGCCATGATCTAGGTTTGGTAAAACAAAATGTAACTTTATTTTTCTGTTACAAAACTTGTCCTCTTTTTTGAGGCCTATTATTCCTAACGGCCATTAAAAAAATAAAACCCACCAACCACTCACAAATATTAGCCACTTCCAGGCAAACTCTGGCATTCCTGTTTTTTCAGGATTTTCCATCAATTAGGGATTTCTCCTTCCCACATCTAAGTAAGGGGAACCCTTGTTGCCTTCCAGGAAGGTCATCCGAATGTTTTGAGGCCATTTCCTGCCCGCTGTGACATCCCTTGAGATAGATGGTCTTCTCCTCCCAGGCCTGTCACCTGCCACGGCTATGCAGAACATAGATTTGTGGCCTGTCTCCCTCACTTCCCGGTTTGGGCACACGCCCTACTGGCCGAGACCTCATGGCCACTTCCACTCTGCCAGCCCCCTCCCAGCCACGTTTGTGAAACCTCCCATACTCAGGTCCTCAGGTCCTCTGGTCCTGATACCATCTTGACACCTCCCCAGGTGCCTGCCTGTCCTCCCAGAGAATCTCCACTTTGGGACCTCACACCCCTAACTAGGGGAGGGATATCCTTTCAGGGGAGCTCTGACCCTGGGGGCAAGGGAGGGGACAAAGGACCGTGGCCCTTCTCAAGACACCCACGCAGCATCTGATTCTCCGGCATCCCCAACTTCTCCTATCTGAGGCGGCAGGACGCGAATCTCCAGGTCTCGGCTGCGCTTTGGTGCCACCTGGTGGTGGTTGGACAGCCCGGGCGTTACCCCTGCCTAGGCTCCTGGTGCTGTTGCTGGTGATCCTCCACGCTGCGGTGACTCCCCAATGAGCTACTCTTTCTAGAATCCGCCTGATTAGATGGCGCCTGCTTTGTTAGGTAATCTGGGGATACTGGGCAACTAGAATACCAAGACAACAGCTTCTGCTCTGCGGTTTCCAAAAATAAGTTAGGCTGTGTTTTCACTGCCCTGCCGTCCCTCTATCCCCACCCTACCAACAAGAAATAATAACTTTAATTCCCACCTCAGCCCTTAGAGAATAGAAAATAGTCACCAGGAAGACAGTGAAATTCACAGGATGGTGCAGGTGGGTTTCTGTCAGGTTTTACTCATTATCCCTCCACATGGGTTATGAGCACTTGAAAGGCGGTAATAACCCCTCTCTGTAAATGTCTCATGCCCCCTTCCCTGACACGTGGGGGACCCAGCACGCTGAATGCTGTGGTCAGACAGGGCAGGAACCTAGGCGGCAGCAGAGGAGGGAGAGAGACCCAATTCCAAACCACCCTCCTGACACCTTCTGAACCAGGACACCAAAGCAAAGAGAAGGAGGTGGGAGACGGGAATAGATTCCCTGTTTTCTCAAAGCAGAATGTTCCTATAATCCCTTTCCTGAACGGAAATGGCATAAAGCAAAACAACAATGACCAGTTCCTAAAGGCGAAAATCCGCTTCAGATTTCCTTCCACTAGCAAAAGTCGGTGCTGATGTGGGTCTTTTGTAAAAGTGAAATAAAGCAAACTTTCAGATTGGAGGAGAAGGGGACACCTGTGCCTGAAGGAAGTGGAAAGACCCCATGTGAGCCAGGCATTCAGAGTAGCCAACAGGAGACACAGCTGGAGGGGGTTCCCTGAATCACGGTGACCAGCATTCTCCTGCAGAATTGCCGGTGAGAATATAGGCACATTTAACTTTTTTGCTTAAATTTTGTTTTGTCTGACATTAAATGTACTAGCCTTCGTTATGTTCACATTCTAATGCTTTTTTTTTCTTTCTTTCTTTTTTTATGTCAGCACAGAGCCTGATACGGGGCTGGAACCCACTGACTATGAGATCGTGACCTGAGTCAGAGTTGGAAGCTTAACCGACTGAGCCACCCAGGTGCCTCTACAGTCACATTTTAAAACAATACTCTTTGTTGTGGAAAAATATAGACATTTTGGGAAAATAAATTTTATATATTTTTTCTATCTTTCCATCTATCTAAGCGTACAGAGGTTACTAGTTTCCTAGGGCCGCTGTAACAAATTACCACAAACTAGATGGCTTAAAACAACAGAGATTTATTTCCTCATAGTTATGGTGAGAAAAAGTCTGAAATTAAGGTGTCGGGAGGGCTATATTCCCTTCAAAGGCTCTAGGAGAGATTCATTTCTTACCCCTTGCAGCTTCTGATGGCTTTAGACATTCCTTGGCTTGTGGCTTCTTTTATCTCTGTTTTCACATGGCCATGGCCTTCTCTATAGTTTGCATCTTCTCTTCTGCCTCTTATAAGGACACCGGTTGTTGGATTTAGGACCTATGAGGATAATCCAGGATGATCTCATCACAAGATCATTAATTTAATTACTTTTACATCCACAAAAATCTCCTTTCCAAATAAGGTCATATTACAAATTCAGATACTAGGATGTAGGTATACATACATACACATCACATCTTTATGCATTCTTTTCAGGTGTTGGTTATATGCATAAATAAAACTTTTTAAACTAAATTTAGGGGCACCTGGGTGGCTCAGTCGGTTAAGCGGCCGACTTCGGCTCAGGTCATGATCTCGCAGTCTACGTGAGTTCTAGCCCCATGCCGGGCTCTGTGCTGACAGCTCAAAGCCTGGAGCCTGCTTCAGATTCTGTGTCTCCCTCTCTCTGACTCTCCCCTGTTCATGCTCTGTCTCTCCCTGTCTCAAAAATAAACATTAAAAAAAAATTTTTAATAAATAAATAAAATAAAATAAATTTAATTCACAGGCTCTACACAGTTTATATTCAATATTTCTGTAGCAAATTTCTCAATCTTTAAATATTGATCCAAAACAAATTTGCAATGGCTGCATCATAGGCCATCTTAAATGTGCTATGTTTTATTTAACCATTCAGTTAATATTGAGCACTCATAATTTTTGGTACTGTAGATAAATGCTATGGTCAACAGCCTCGCAAAAATCTAGCTTCTAAAGGTATGTAATGGACAGCTTGTTTTCACCACTCCTATCCATCGTCCCTTCTGATAAACTACCCCAGTTTTTCCTGTGGAACTAACCCTTCCTTATGGGCTATGGGTTTGGTGAAGCCATCAGTGAATATGGTGGTTCTACACTTTTCTAGATTAAAAAACAGACAGGAAACCTGACCTAGGCTAATTTTATACTCTCTCCATGGCAACTAAATCTTAAGCAAAATGATAAGACTCAAAACAGCTGTAGCTGATTCATCCTGTAGCTGATTCATTTCTTTCTGTTACCTGGTTCGGAAAGCAACCCGAGAGCCACCTGGGGCTTCTATCCTCTTTGGACCAGTTTTTCGGATTTCTCTATCAGGGCTGTGAATTGAATAAAAAAAAATTTTTTTTCTGTTTTATTTTGTCTGAATTAATTTCTGGTTTTTGCAAAGATCCCTAACATATATAAGGTGAACACTTGGTTCATTTTTGTCTTTTTTGCTTTCTATAAAAAACATTTAGTAATATAAATTTTCTCCTGAGCAGAGTTCAATTGGTGTCTAAAGTCATGTTCTCACTGGTATTATTTCATGCATGGATTTATATTTCTTCTTTGAACTGAGCTATTTAAAAATGTGGTTTAAGAATTTCCTGTGGTTTTTTTAGAAAATTATTTTATTGCTTTATGTTTCATTTTGTTACATTATGTTAAGAGAATTTTGGAGATTTATACAGATCATTATGTGCATGATGAATTTTTATAAATGTTCTTTAGGTCATTAGAAAATAGGTATTGTCTATTTGTGGATACGAAACATCCTTTCTCTCTCTCTCTCCACACACACACACACACACACACATACAGTCACCCACAAATGTTATAACTAATAACTGACTCCAGCAAAGTTGCAGGATACAAAATCAACACATAAAAACCAGTTGCATTTCAATTTACTAGCAATGAACAGTCCAAAAAGAAAATTAAGAAAACAGTTCCATTTAAAATATCATCAAAAATGGGGTGCCTGGGGCTTTTGGTTTCTGCTCAGGTCATGATCTCACGATTCATGAGTTTGGGCCCCACATTGGGCTCTGTGATGGCAGTGCAGAGCCTGCTTGGGATTCTGTGTCTCCCTCTCTCTCTGCCCCTCTCCCACGCATGTTGTCTCTGTCTCTCTCAAAAATAAATAAACTTTAAAATAATAAAATAAAATATCATCAAAAAGGAAAAAATGTTCAGGAATAAAGTCATCTAAGGAGTCACAAGACTTATATACTAAAAACTATAAAACATTGCTAAAAGAAATTCAAGAAGACCTAAGTAAATGTAAAAATATCCCATGTTCATGGATTGGAAATATACAAATTCAATGCAATCCCTATCAAAATCCCAATGGCAATATTTTGGTCTTTTTTTTTTTTTTCCAGAAATGTTAAAGCTCATCCTAAAATTCACATGAAATTTCAAAGGGCCCTGAATAGTCAAAACAATCTTGGAGAAAAAAAGAACAAAGTTAAAGGACTCACAATTCCCAATTTCAAAAACTTACTACAAAGCTACAGTCACTAAAACAGTGTAGTACTGGCATTAGGATAGACATATAGACCAATGAAATAAAATCAAAAGCCCAGAAATAAATCTTCACATCCCTGGTCAATAAATTTTTGACAATAAGGAAAAGGCCAATTTGCTCAACAAAGTATTTTTAAGAAAATAGGATATCCACAGGCAAAAACAAAACAAAACAAGTTGGACTGTTACCTCATACCATACACAAATTAATTTAAAATAGATCAAAAACTTAAGGGGCGCCTGGGTGGCTCAGTCGGTAAAGTGGCCGACTTCGGCTCAGGTCATGATCTCGCGGTCCGTGAGTTCGAGCCCCGCGTCGGGCTCTGTGCTGACTGCTCAGAGCCTGGAGCCTGTTTCAGATGCTGTGTCTCCCTCTCTCTGACCCTCCCCCATTCATGCTCTGTCTCTCTCTGTCTCAAAAATAAATAAACGTTAAAAAAAAAATTTTTTTTTTAAATAATAAAATAAAATAGATCAAAAACTTAAATTTAAGAGCATAAACACGATGATCATTTTAGAACACTTCTATCACCCCTAAATAGTTCCCTCATGCCTATGCCTAATTGATTTGCTCTATTATTTTGGTCTTTCTAGAAATTTTATACAAACAAAATCATACAAAACATAGTTATTTGTGTCTGGCTACTTTCATGAAGTTCACCTATGCTGTAGCATGGATTAGCACTTTGTTCCTGATTTTCATTGCTGAGGAGTATTCCATTGTGATTTCTCATGATTATAATGGGATTATGGGTTTTGGAGAGGAAGACCACAGAGTAAACTGACATTCCTATCACATCACATCAAGGGTACATGGTATCAACATGATTCATCACTGTTGATGTTGATCTTGATTTCCAGGCTGAGGTAGTTTTTGTCATGTTTCTCCACTTTCTTACGCCTTTACATACGATACAATTTGAAAGAATTTGCTATGCACAGTCCACACATAAGCGGTGGGGAGTTATGCTCCCCCAACTTGAGGTAAAGCATACAATGGAGCATAAACACTCCTTTCAGGTATCTACATAAATTATCTGGAATCTGTGTGGGAGATTTGTCTATTCTCCATTTATTCTTTTATTTATTTATAGCATGTGGACTCATGGATAATTATTTTATACTATAGGTTATAATCCAATACTATTTGGTTTTATTGCTCAATTTGTCCTGCTTTGGCTGCTGGGATCACCTTCAGTTGCCTCCCATGTCTTTCTGACATATTCCTATCATTTTAGGTATTTTTATTTTTTAAGTACTTTTTTTTTTTTTTTTTTTAACTTTCAGGCACTACAGGACGCTCCAGGCTATTTCTCACACCTGATTTTAGAATCAGCCATTTTTCCAAGAAGCCCTGGCTCTTTTATTAGAGAATGGTATGAGAAACCAAGATCTGGGCACTGCGTATGCTCATTGCTACTGGGGTGTTTGCTTCTTGAGGGCAGAGCTTGGAAATATATCTGTATGTACACACTGTATATGATTATTTGCCTCTTGGGGCTCCTGTGTGGCTCAGTTGGTTGAGTGTCTGACTCTTGATTTCAGCTCAGGTCATGATCCCAGGGTCATAGGATCGAGCCCCGCATTGGACTTTGTGCTGAATGCGGAGCCTGCTTAAGATTCTCTCTCTTTCCCTGCCCGGTCCTTTAAGACTTTGGGTTTTGAATACCAGCCACGTGCCAAAGAAAAAAACGCGTGAGAGTTGTGGTACACTGTGGACTGACTACCCTCGATATTCTGTGAGGGCTTCCTGAACAGCAAAGGGTGTGAGATCCCCAGTCCAGAGTTGGGAGATTGGGGGGGTGCCATTTCCCCACCTGACACCAACACAGGGGGACTTCAGAGAGCAACGCAGCGGCCCCAATGGAGGCAGGACCCACTTACACCAAACCCCACCCCTGTGTACCTGGAAAATGCTTATTTACTGGGGTAAGACTGACTCTGAGCCAACACAGGGAGCCTCTCCTCCACGACAGACAGCACCCCACATGCACCAAGTGTACTGAAAATCAAGTGTTTCAAAATGTCACCTGCAGTTCTGGTGAAAATAGGACCAGACTTGCTTTTTTTTCCTTTTTTTTTCTTTTGGAATCAGGCTCATAGTTTCTTTCTTTTTTTTTTTTTTAATTTCCTTTTCTTTTTTTTTTTTTTGGATCAGATTTTTTTATCCTTTTCTTTTCCTTTCTTTTTTCTTTGTTTTTTCCTTTCTTTTTCTTTGGAATCAGACTTACAATTTTTTGATTCTCTGTTTTTTGTTGTTGTTCCTTTTCCTTTTCTCTTTTTTGGGGGATCAGGCTTTCCCCCACTGCCCATTTTTTCCAGGCTTATTTCAACAAACAAATCAAAGCACACCTAGTTAAAGGTCCAAACACTCCCCACTGGAAGCAAGGAGGAGCTCTGCAGAGGACTAACTAGCAACAAAGAGCGGCCAAGATGCAACAGCAGAGTGCACATAGCATACACCAGAAACACTTTCTGAAGTGCCAAGCCCTGGACAGTGTATGACCCCTTTTAAATACAGCACTAATCTCAGGTTCAGGAAACATAACAAGCATTTAAAACACACAAAAGAAGGATGCCTGGGTGGCTCAGTCAGTTAAGCATCTGACTTCGGCTCAGGTCACGATCTCATGGCTCGGGAGTTCAAGACCTGCATGGGGCTCTGTGCTCACAGCCTGGAGCCTGCTTTAGGTTCTGTGTCTCCCTCTCTCTCTGCCCCTATCCCACTCACACTCTGTTTCTTTCTGTCTCTCAAAAATTCATAAACGTAAAAAAAATTTTTTTTAAACACACAAAAGACAGAAACTTAGCCAAAATGACAAGATGAAGGAACTGTCCCTAAAAGAAAGGTCAAGAGGAAATCACAGCCAGGGACTTGCTCAAAACAGACATAAGCAACATATCTGAACAAGAATTTAGAATAACAGTCATAAGACTACTACCCGGGCTTGAAAAAAGCATAGAGGACACCAGAGAAACCCTTGCTGCAGAGATCAAAGACCTAAAAACTAATCAGACTGAAATAAAAAATACTGTAACTGAGAGGCAAAACTGAGTGGACACAGTCACAATAAGGATTGAAGAAGCAGAGGAGAGATTAGGTGATACAGAAGATAAAATTATGGAAAATAATGGAACTGAAAAAAAGAGGAAAAGGAAATTATTAGATCATAAGGGGGAAATTAGAGAACTTAGTGATTCCATAAAGCAAAACAACATCCATATCATAGGAGTCCCAAAAGAAGAGCTGGAAAAAGGGGCAGAAGATTTATTTGAACAAATTATAGCTGAGAACTTCCTTAATCTGGGGAAGGAAACAGGCATTCAAGCCCAAGAGGCACAGAGAACTCCCGAGAAATGAAAAAACAGGTCAACACCATGACATATCATAGGAAAGCTTGGAAAATACAAAGATAAAGAGAGAATTCTGAAAGGAGCTAGGGACAAAAGATCCATAACCTACAAGGATAGACACATAAGGTTAGCAGCAGACCTGTCCACTGAAACCTAGCAGGCCAGAAAGGAGTGGCAGGAAATATTCACTGTGCTGAATGGGCAAAATATGCAGCCAAGCAATCTTTATCCAGCAGGGCTGTCATTCAGAATAGGAGAGATAAAGAGTTTCCCAGACAAACAAGAACGAAAGGAGTTGGTGATCACTAAACTCGCCCTGAAAGAAATTTTAAGGGGGACACTGAGTGGAGGAAGAAAAAAAAAAAAAAAAGAAGAAGACCAAAGCAACAGACTAGAAAGGACCAGAGAACATCACCAGAAACACCAACTCTACAGGTAACACAATGGCACTAAATTCATATCTTTCAAAAATCACTCTAAAAAAGACACAAGGTATCAGAATGGATAAAAAAATAAGATCCATCTATATGCTGCCTACAAGAGATTCATTTTAGACCTAAAGACACCTGCAGATTGAAAGTGAGGGGATGGAGAACCATCAATCATGCCAATGGGTTGCCATTGGCAAATAAAGCCAGAATAGCCACGCTTATATCAGACAAACTGGATTTGAAAACAAAGCCTAGGACTCCTAGGTGGCTCAGTCAGTTAAGCGTCCAACTCTTAGTTTTGGCTCAGGTCATGATCTCACAGTTCATGAGTTCAAGCCCTGCGTCAGGCTCTGTGCTGATGGCATGGAGCCTGCTTGGGATTCTTGCTCTCTCTGCCCCACCCCCACTCACACACATGCTCTCTCTCTCTAAATAAATAAACATTAAAAAAAATAAATAAATAAAGACTAACATGGGATGAAGAAAAGCATCATCTCACAATTAAGGGGTCTATCCATCAAGATCTAACAATATAAATATTTATGCCCCCAATTTAGAAGCACCCAAATATATAAACCAATTAATAATAAACATAAAGAAACTAATTGATAATAATACCATAATAGTAGGGGACTTTAATACCCTACTTACAACAATGGACAGATCATCTAAGCAGAAAATCAACAAGGAAATGATGGCTTTGGGTTTTTGTTGCTGTCGTTGTTTTTAATTTTTTAATGTTTATTCATTTTTTAGAGAGACAGAGTGTGAGCAGGGGAGGGACAGAGAGAGAGGGAGACACAGAATCGGAAGCAGGCTCCAAGCTCTAAGCTGTCAGCATAGAGCCCAATGTGGGGCTCAAACCCATGAGCCATGAGATCACGACCTGAGTTGCAGTCTGATGCCTAACTGACTGAGCCACCCAGACACCCCATGGAAACAATGGCTTTGAATGACACACTTGACCAGAAGGACTTAACAGATATATTCAGAACATTATGTCCTAAAGCAGCAGAATACACATTCTTCTCAAGTACACATGGACCATTCTCCAGAATAGATCACATATTGGGTCACAAATCAGCCTTCAACGGATACAAAAAGATCAAGCTCATACCATGCATATTTTCAGATTACAACACTATGAAACTTGAAATCAACCACAAGAAAAACTTTGGAAAGCCCTCAAATACATGGAGGCTAAAGAACATCCTACTAAGGAATGAATGGGTTAACCATGAAATTAAAGAAGAAATAAAAAAAAAAAAACACATGGAAGCAAATGAAAATAAAAACACAACAGTCCAAACCCTTTGGGATGCAGCAAAGACAGTCCTAAGAGGAAAATACACTGTAATTCAGGCCTATCTCAAGAATCAAGAAAGGTCCCAAATACACAACCTAACCCTACACCTAAAGGAGCTAGAATAGAACCAGCAAATAAAGCCTCAAGCCAGCAGAAGAAGGGAAATAATAAAGATTAGAGCAGAAGAAAGCAATATACAAACAAACAAAAAACCCACAGTAGAACAGATTAAAACAAAAATGCTGGCTCTTTGGAAGAATAAACAAAATTGATAACCCCCTAGCCAGACTTATCAAAAAGAAAAGAGAGAAGACCCAAATAGGTAAAATCACGAATGAAGGAAGAGTGAGTGATCACAACCAACACCATAGAAATACAATTAAAAGAGAATACCATGAAAAATTATATGCCAACAAACTGGGCAATCTGGAAGAAGTTGACAAATTCCTAGAAACTCATGCACAACCAAAATTGAAACAGGAAGAAATAGAAAATCTGAACAGATCCAAAACCAGCAAAGAAATTGAATCAGTTATCAAAATCTCCCCAAAAACAAGAGTCCTGGGCCAGAGAGCTTCCCAGGGGAATTCTATCAGACATTTAAGGAAGAGTTAATACTTATTCTTCTCAAACTGTTCCAAAAAATAGAAATGGGAGGAAAGCTTCCAAACTCATTCTATGAAGCCGGCATTACCTTCATTCCAAAACCAAAAACCCCACTAAGGAGGAGAATTACAGGCCAATATCCCTGATGAAGCTGGATGCAAAAATTCTCAACAAGATACTAGCAAATTGAATTCACAATATATTAATTATTCACTATGATCAACTGGGATTTATTCCTGGGCTGCAGGGCTGGTTCAATATTTGCAAATCAATCAATGTGATACACCACATCAGTAAAAGGATAAGAACCACATGATCCCCTCAATAGACGCAGAAAAAGCATTTGACAAAATGCAGCAACATTTCTTGATAAAAACCCTCAAGAAAGTAGGTATAGAAGGAACACACCTCTGTGGGAAATAAGTTTAAGAATTCTGTATGCTTACACCAATGGGTTAACAAGGCTTAGGGCGGAAAGCTGCCACAGGATGAAAGCTCTCAAGGCCAGTCATTAAGTAAGACAAAACATAGAGGCAGAAAGCCACCATCAGGTGAAAGCGTCCAAGGTTAGTTAGTCACTAAGTAAAACAAGGCTTAGGGTGGGAAGATGCCTCCACAGGATCAAAGTGTCCCAGGACAGTTGGAGGTGGAAAGCCACTATGGGGCAAAAGTGCCCAAGGTTAGTTAATGAAAAGTGCCTTGTTAACCTTAAGGCAGCATGCTCCAGCAATCTTAAACTTTGGAGATAACAGCTACTTGGCTGTATCACCCACAGAGAAACATGTCCTTCCCACATCTGGCTCCAATATATCATTGTTCTTTAATCTCAACTTCTAATGCCACTTGCCCACCAAACCCTTTGCTTCTTACACACACAAATTAATGGTCACTATCTTATTGTTTTCTTCTGCACGTTCACCACATATGTAAAACCTTGAGAGGGGCACCTGGGTGGCTCAGGCAGTTAAGTGTCCGACTTCAGTTCAGGTCATGATCTTGCAGTCCGTGAGTTCGAGCCCCACATCGGGCTCTGTGCTGACAGCTCAGAGCCTGGAACCTGCATCAGATTCTTTGTCTCCCTCTTTCTCTGCCCCTCCTCTGCTCATTCTCTCTCTCTCTCTCTCAAAAATAAATAAGCAAAAAAAAATTTTTTTAAACCTTGAGAGCTCAATAAATACGGAGACAAAACCTCTGTTCAGGGGTCTTGTCTCCTCCTGGACATTAGCCTCTCTTGTATTCAATTCTGCATCCACTCTCTTGCTGGACAAGAGAGAACTCCAGACTCAAAGTCTGCAACACACCTCAACATCATAAAGGCCATATATGAAAGACCCACAGCTAATATCATCCTCAATAGGGAAAAACTGAGAGCTTTCCCCCTAAGGTCACATATAAAACAGGGATGTCCACTCTTACCATTGCTGTTCAACATAGTGCTAGAAGTCCTAGCCTCCACAATCAAACAACAAAGAAATAAAAGACATCCAAATTGGCAAGGAAGAAGTCAAACTTTCACTCTTAACAGACGACATGATGCTCTGCTGGAAAACATGAATGACTCCACCAAAAACCTTCTAGAACTAATACATGAATTTAGCAAAGTCAGAGGATATAAAATCAACATACAGAAATCAGCTGCATTTCTATACACCAATAATAAGCAGCAGAAAGAGAAATCAAGGAATTGATCCCATTTACAATTGCACCAAAAACCATAAGATACCTAGGAATAAACCTAATCAAAGAGGTAAAGGATTGTTTGCTGAAAACTAAAGAAAGCTTATGAAAGAAATTAAAGACACAAAGTAATGGAAAAGCACGGATTGGAAGAACAAATATTGTTAAAATGTCTATAATATCCAAAGAAATCTACACATTCAATGCAATCCCTATCAAAATAACACCAGCATTCTTTACAGACCTAGAACAAACAATTCTAAAAAATGTATGGAACCACAAAAGACCCCAAATAGCCAAAGTAATGTTGAAAAAGAAAACCAAAGCTGGAGGCATCACAATCCCAGACTTCAAGCTGTAGTACATAGCTGTAATCATCAAGACAATAGGATAATGGCACAAAAACAGACAGACACATAAATTGATGGAACAGAATAGAGAACCCAGAGATGGACCCACAAATGTATGGCCACCTATCTTCGACAAAACAGGAAAGAAGATCCAGTGGAAAAAAGACCATCACTTCAGCAAATGGTGCTGGGAAAACTGGACAGCGACATGTAGAAGAATGAAACTGGACCACTTTCTTACACCACACACAAAAGTAAATTCAAAATGGATGAAAGACCTAAATATGAGGCAGGAAACCATCAAATTCCTAGAGGAGAACACAGGAAGCAACCTCTTTGACCTCAGCTGCAGCAACTTCTTACTAGACATGTTTCTGGAGGCAAGGGAAACAAAAAAGCAAAAATGAACTGTTGGGATCTCATCAAGATAAAAAAGCTTCTATACAGCAAAAGAACAATCAACAAAACTAAAAGGCAACCGATGGGATGGCAGAAGATATTTGCAAATGACAACTGGATAAAGGGTTAGTATTCAAAATCTATAAAGAACTTATCAAACTCAACACCCAAAAAATAATCCAGTGAAGAAATGAGCAGAAAACATGAATAGACCCTTTTCCGAAGACATCCAGATGGCTAACAGACATGAAAAGATGCACAACATCACTCATCAATCAGAGAAATTCAAATCAAAACCACAAGATACCACCTCACACCTGTCAGAATGGCTAAAATGAACAACTCAGGAAACAACAGATGTTGGCAAGGATGCAGAAAAAAAGGGAACACTTTCACATTGTCGGTGGGAACGCAAACTGGTACAGCTATTCTGGAAAACAGTACGTAGGTTCCTCAAAAAAGTAAAAATAGAACTACCCTTCAACTCAGCAACTGCACTACTAGGTTTTCATCCAAAGGATACAAAAATGCTGATTCAAAGGGGCACAGGCACCCCAATACTTATAGCAGCACTATCAACAATAGCCAAATTATAGAAAGAGCCCAAATGTCCACCGACTGATGAATGGATAAAGATGACGTCGTATGTATACACAATAGAATGAATATTACTCAGTGGTCAAAAAGAATGAAATCTTGCCATTTGCAACAACATGGATGTAACTAGAGTGTATTATGCTGAGCAAAATAAGTGAGTCAGAGAAAGACAAACATCATATGATTTCACTCATATGTGGAATTTAAGAAACAAAACAGATGAACATAGGGTAAGGGAAGGAAAAATAAGACAAAAACAGAAAGAGAGGCAAACCATAAGAGACTCTTAAATACAGAGAACAGACAGAGGGTTGCTGGAGGGGAGGTGGGTGGGAGATGTGCTAATGTGTGATGGTCATTAAGGAAGGTACTTGTTGGGATGAGCACTATGCAGTAATGAATCACTGGGTTAAATAACTTGAATTAAAAAAAAAAAAAAGATTCTCTCTCTCCCTCCCTCTGCCCCCCTCCCCCACAGGCTCACTCTTTAAACT